>NW_025251180.1:0-2122 GCF_018294505.1 Triticum aestivum | reverse complement strand
GACAGCACTGGCGCAGCAAGAGGCATACTCCTACAGCCGGGACAGGATCCACTCGACCCCACGTCCAGGCCGGAGCCCGAGTTACAGCAGACACATGGTCTCAGCGACCGGCTCAAGTAACGTCCGGCGCCATGACCCGCCCCCGGCCATGGCCCGGCTCATAATGGAGCCTTTCACGCAGAAGACCAAGACAGAGCGTGGCAAGAGGCGGAGCAGGTGCCTCAGTTGACGGCTTATCCGACGACTTCCGTCGACGTGGGTATCCCTACCAGGACTGGGGGTGTCCCTTGTTTGGTACCAGCTATCCGCAATGAACGTCTACCCAAGGACTTCAAAGGCCCTAGGAAGGTGCCTAATTACACGGCCGACTTACAACCCGCAGCCTGGATCGAGAGTTACGAGATGGCCATGGAACTACTGGAGGTCAGTGAGGCGGCAATGGCCAAATACTTCACCATGATGTTGGATGGGCCTGCCCGCACTTGGTTGAAAGGGCTACCACCGAATTCCATCGGGTCCTGGGCTGAGCTGAAAGCCCAGTTCATCCAAAACTTCAAGGATACCTGTAGGTAGTCTATGTCAATTGTGGATTTGACTAACTATAAGCAGCAGGAGGGTGAATCCACGACGCATTGGGTTCGCTGGGTCAAAGAGATCATACATTCATCAGATAAGATGGATGCCGGCTCTGCAGTCTTAATGTTGGAGCAGAATTGTCATTTTGTGCCCCTGAAGATGAAACTCGGGCGGCTTAAGCGCGACTACAATGATATGGGTACACTAATGGCGGCTCTTGTCAAGTACGCCGATTCTGATGGTACCAAGGACCCCCTTCAGATGATGAAAGGACAGGGAAGGGAAAGAAGAACGGCAACGACAAGGGTCCTCAGCATAACCCGGGGAACCAAGGAGGTGGCAAGCGCAAGGCCGATGGCAGCCTAGAGTTCGTAGCCAACGCCAGCTCACAGGGTAATAACCAGCAACGCAAGGGGAGGCCCCCTCCCCGAGCCGGCGAGTCAGGCCCGACGCTGGAGCAGCTGTTGAATGAGCCTTGTCCAAGGCATGGCTCTAGAGAGAAGCCAGCTACCCATCTATGGAAGGATTGTGCAATCATGAAGGCCTTTAAGAATTACAATGGCCCGGGCGGCGGCTCAGGCGCCGGCGGCTTTCATGGCCCGGGCGGCGGCTCAAATTCTAATCCTTAGAACGGCCAAGGGGGCTTTAATCAACAGTCTGGCCAAGGTCATCAGCAGCAGCAGGGGGGTTATCAGACCAATCCAAAGCAGCTTAGCGGTGGACAGTACCATGTGTTTACCACCAGTCTGTGTAAGTGAGATCAGAAGCTTCAGAAGAGGGCTGTGAATGCTGTTGAGCCGGCGGTTCCACGCTATTTACGATGGTCTGAGCAGCCTATAGTGTGGAGTAGGGAGGATCACCCTCCCCGGGTGGATAATCCGGGTCACTTGGCCTTGGTGGTGGCTCCTCAGGTGGGAGGATATAAGTTCACTAAGGTGCTCATGGATGGAGGCAGCAGCATCAACATCCTCTATTATGAGACGTTCCGTCGTATGGGGTTGATTGATAAGAACCTCAGCCAGTCAAACACTATTTTCCACGGTGTGGTACCTGGTAAGTCGGCTTATCCAGTCGGCAAGATCGAGTTGGAAGTGGCCTTTGGAGATGAGCACAACTACAGGGTGGAAAAATTGACCTTTGAGGTGGTTAGGATAAGAAGTCCGTACCATGCCATATTTGGGCGGCCGGCTTATGCTAAGTTCATGGCACGGCCGTGTTATGTGTACTTACAGCTCAAGATGCCGGGTCACAATGGGACCATTACGGTTCACGGCAGCCGGAAGGTGGCTCTGGAGTGTGAGGAAGGCGATGCAGCTTATGCAGAATCTGTTTGTGCAACAGAGGAGTTAAAGTTCTACAAAGACAACGTTGACCCAACGGACATGACCTCTCTGAAAAAGCCGACTACGGAGCATGAGCCGGCAATGAAATTTAAGTCGGCTGATGAGACTAAACTTGTTGATTTCGTTCCAGGAGATTCATCTCAGCAGTTTAGCATCAGTGCCAATCTGGATCCAAAATAGGAAAGCGCGCTCATCGAGTTCAT
>NW_025251179.1:0-2122 GCF_018294505.1 Triticum aestivum | reverse complement strand
CACACACACATGTAGTTCTAGATGATATCGACGACGATCATCATCCTCATGCATGGGCAGTGGGTGTTCCTGATAGTAATTAGGATGGCCTGTCCAACACGAAGATTCTTGCCAACGAGGAATCTTTTCCACCCAACCGAGTTTAAGTGTGTGCGACCGTCTGTGTCCATGCTGTAAGTACAGGTGGTGACGAAGCCCCTTGCGGTAAGGCATATTCCAGCTGAGCCTTCTACATAAGGCTCGATACCACAACTCACAGATAGGTTCTTTGGTAATTTCTGAATAAGAAAAACATATCAACTAATAGATAGCCTCGCACATACTCTTGCAAATATATTTCTATTAAGTCTAGATTTCTACACTATCAAAAGACATAGTACTACGCATTTGTACTAACTAATCATGAATTCTACTAATAAGTATATCATCGAATATATATATCATCAAATTACTACAGGCATATATATATATCATCAAATTACTAAGCATATCATCGAATAATTTGCATTTGTAAGTATAACAATAAAGCATATATATATCATCAAATTACTACAGGCAGTACGTATAACATACCGTTTCATGCCGATCGACCATGGTACTTGTCAGGCGGGTCACGAATGGCACCCCGACAAAGTCATCACGTGGTGGAATTATGTCCCTCGTTAGCCTCATTCTTTGAGCTATGATGGCTTCCTGAATTGGGTTCTCATCATCTTCATCGAGTGCATCATCATTATCTTCATCATCTTCGTCATCTTCATCATCTTCGTCATCGTCCACCAGGTTGAGATAAATGACAGCCAACTTGGGTCTTTCCGCTCTGAAGGAGAAGCTGATCAACTCACCACCAGTAAGATGCATGTGGGCAAGGAAACGGGCCCGTACATATCCTCCAATCTGCGACATATTCGTCCTTTCGCGACCTCCATAGTGTACCGCCCCCCAGGAGCCTCAAATGTCACAGTGTCTCCTGTCAGCTTGTTGAATTTCAACCTCACATTGCATGGGATGATCTGTGTAAAAAAAGCAAAATGACACAATGCAGTAATGCCAACACTAAAAATAAAATAGTTGTTACATTTCATCTAATTTCTTACCGCCGCATGACGAAAACTCGGCTGAAAGTAGATGCCGAACAGCTTTCCAGTTGCAAGGCTGCTGGCGCACCTTGACTTGCACAGTCGACATAGTGGTGGTGGTGGTGGCGCCATTTTCCTAAAGCAATATGAGCAAAGGATTAATGATGCACTTCACAGGAAAGAAAAATAGTAGCATGTGATATTTTTGGTTCTTCCGCGAGAAGCAATTTTATGGACAAAGCATTTTGGTGGCACCTATTGCCGAAAAAACTTTTCACAAATATCTACCAAATAAGGGTACCACCTACCAAGACATTTCATCTCATTTGGCCCCTATTGCGTAAGATAATTTATTAACAAAACAAGTGGCAAATTTAACTAAATTGGCACCTACATTTTGCCAAAAAATAACTTATTACAAAAAAAAGCATCTACCTATCCATGTACAGAAAAAATAACAATAAAATGGTGCATACTAAATCAACTAAATCAACTAGCCTACTAAATCCACTAGCATACTAAATCAACTAAATCAAAATGTTCTAAATCAACAAAATCAACTAGCCTACTAAATCAACTAAATCAAGATGTTCTAAATCAACTAAATCAACTACATACTAAATCAACTAAATCGAAATGTTCTAAATCAACTAAATCAACTAGCCTACTAAATCAAAATGTACTAGGGAGGAGGGGTTGTGGATGGAGGAGGAAGGAGGGGGAAGGAGGGGCGACTCGAGGAGGGAGAAGAGAGTAGGACGGAGGAGGAAGACGGGGTGAGGAGGAGCCAACCGGCGGCGAGTGGATGGAGGACGGAGGAGGAAGGCGGAGCGATGAGGGGCCGGCCAACGGCGACTAGAGGGTGGACGGAGGAGGAGGCCGGTATCGAGTCCAGCGAGGAGGAGGAGGAGGTGGCGGCGGCGCAGATCGGAGGAGGGGCGACGGGGAGGACCGGCGTGGGGGGTTGAGGGGGAGATCGAGTGAGTGTGAGTGGATCGGATAGATCGGAGAGTGGGGGAGATGGAATACCTTTCACAAAGAGC
>NW_025251178.1:0-2122 GCF_018294505.1 Triticum aestivum | reverse complement strand
CCCATCCACTGGGTGTATACTATCCATTAGGTGTCTGTCAACGTGAAGTTGGCTTGCATTTAAAGATTCAGAGGCCTTGGTATCCTTGCTTGTGGGAAGCCGAATCTTGATGTACTATTGCCATACTTTTCCTCCTGTTGTTATGAATGGGGATTTGAGTGGTTTTTGTTGGTACCTCCACTCTTTCAGGCGTATTTTTGCAGGGTTGTAGAATCGTGTGACACCTTCACAGTCAGTAAATGAATTTGGTAGGTTATTTGCAATACGCTGCAAATCTTTGAACGCATGGTTCAGATCTTTTAGTACATGGACTTGAGGTAGAAATGTGTTAAGCATTCCACTAATTTCCTGGCATTTTGTATGGTACTTGAAATCTCCCCCTAATGCCTGGAAATGTTCCTTATTAAATCAACATACTGGTCGTAAATAACTCCCATGTGAGGGGCTTGAGATATTGATGAAAACAAAGTTATTCCTCATATAGATCCCAAGTATATGTTGAGGGGCCAATAATGTATGTCGGGGTGGTGATATCGGTATGTAACCGAATTACCATGGCAAGCATGACCAAGCGCCACAGAGACCAGGCTTCCAACAATCTGAGGAAATGCAAAAGAACACTGATCCAGAGACGAAGCACAAAGCGCCACCTCCCTTACCGATGACGATGCACACCTAATAGCCACATTGCAATGCCACTACACACCCCCAACTAGCTCAAGACCGCACCTTCCATAAGGCGGCAGCGCAAGTCGCTGCCGCCTAGTCTTGACTAGACAAGTGTTTTCACCCGGGATATGAGAGGGAGGGAGGGGGAACATACCCCGATGACGTCTCCGAGGAGGGGAACGACACTAGTATATGACAGCTTCATCGTGGCCGATGGACCAGGCAAGGGTTGCTCCTGATCTGAGTCCGCACTCCATGCAGCCGCCACCGTCAATGAATCCGATGACCAGGGCCGCTAGTGGCCAGATCCAGGTAAGTAGAAGCACACCGCGAGTGGGGGAAGCAACCTCCAGATCCGCACGCGAGCAAGGAGTGGAATGGGAGGGAAGTGAGGGTCGGTGACTAAGGTTTCATCACCTCACATGTCGCCCCGAGCGGAGCGATGCAGGGGCAGAGCGAGCGTTTCGTTACAGGAGAAACACTTGGATGTCTATCCAATTTGCAAGGAGCACTGCTACAAGGATGACAAATTCCCAACCGAAATCTGGACGATGGATCAAATCACCCGTTGGATTCCATCTTTTCACAAATCAGCACCGTTTAAGATAGACATCGTCTAGATTTCGTCCATGAAGTGTCATGTGCAGAGTACTTTTGATTTGCGAGGGTTTGCCTACGTTTGAGTTCAGCGACAGGGCCCGCACAAGGCAGAACAGCCAGGGATAGCACCCCACCGGCTGCAGGTGGTAGGAATCGGCAGTGAGGCAGTGAAAGTGTGGAGGAGGAGGAAGAAGACGGGCTTAGGGGAATGACAATGTGCCGGCTGTTGGATTCCAGTCCTGGAAAACATGTAGACTCGCGCGCAGTCATGCATATCCAGTCTTTGCTTTGCACAACAGCGTTTTCAGTGTCAAAGCGAGAAGATTATTTAACGTCCTTTTTTTGTCAAATCGACCCGGCTGCCGCGAGTACAAGAAAAACTCTGTGCATGCGTTGACCTTCCGTCTACTCACTGTACATGTGCTCCAGATCGTCTGGTGAAGTCAGCAAACCTAGCCGCGAGGTCAATCAGCATCTAGGTCGTGCCCATGCATGACGCACACGTACGTACCACCATCACCATGCACCCAAACCATGGCGGCGACAGTAGATCATGGATTTTGGCTAACGGCGGCGGTCACGAACCGGGACGCGCTGGTGGCGTTCAAGTCCGGCGTGACGTCGGACCACTGGTAGAAAAAGGGCCTATAGTCCCGGTTCGTAAGGGCCTTTAGTCTCGGTTCAGGAACCGGGACTAAAGTGTCGGTACTAATACCTCCCCCCTTTAGTCCTGGTTCAATCCAGAACCGGGACTAAAGGCCCTCCACATGGGCAGTGCACAGAGCCCAGCCAGGAGACCCTTTGGTCCCGGTTGGTGGCACCAACCGGGACCAATAGGCATCCACGCGTCAGC
>NW_025251177.1:0-2122 GCF_018294505.1 Triticum aestivum | reverse complement strand
GTGCCAAGGAAACCGCCTCGCTAAACGCGCTGAGGTGGGACAGTAAAACGATTCGAATAAAAGCTTGGCCGTGGCATGATGCCACGCTGCGGAGTACATCAGCAGATTAGATTTATACAAATATTATTCTCTCTACGGTGGTATGTGGAATTTATTTTGCAGAGCCGGACACTATCCTTGTGTTCAACATCTTCTATGAAGTATTCGGAGGAGGAACCCGCCTTGCAATGCCAAAGACAATTTGCGCGCCAGACTCGTCGTCATTGAAGCCTGGTTCAGGGGCTACTGAGGGAGTACTGGAAATGGGGGTGTCCGGATAACCGGACTATGACCTTTGGTCGGACTCCTGGACTATGAAGATACAAGATTGAAGACTTCGTCCCGTGTCCGGATGGGACTTTCCTTGGCATGGAAGGCAAGCTTGGCGATACGATATGTAGATCTCCTCCCATTGTAACCGACTCTGTGTAACCCTAGCCCTCTCCGGTGTCTATATAAACCGGAGAGTTTTAGTCCGTAGGACGAACAACAATCATACAATAAGCTATCTTCTAGGGTTTAGCCTCTCTGATCTCGTGGTAGATCTACTCTTGTACTACCCATATAATCAATATTAATCAAGCAAGAGTAGGGTTTTACCTCCATCGAGAGGGCCCGAACCTGGGTAAAAACATCGTGTCCCTTGTCTCCTGTTACCATCCGCCTAGACGCACAGTTGGGGATTCCCTACCCGAGATCCGCCGGTTTTGACACAGACAGGGAGCTATTGGCTAGAGTAGCTCCATGCAGAGCATTGTAGACATAGAAATTTGCAAAATACACATATGGATCTGAATGTGGCAGACCCGTTGACTAAACTTCTCTCACAAGCAAAACATGATCACACCTTAGTACTCTTTAGGTGTTAATCACGTGGCGATCTGAACTAGATTACTAACTCTAGTAAACACTTTGAGTGTTGGTCACATGGCGATGTGAACTATGGGTGTTAATCACATGGTGATGTGAACTATTGGTGTTAAATCACATAGCGATGTGAACTAGATTATTGACTCTAGTGCAAGTGGGAGACTGAAGGAAATATGCCCTAGAGGCAATAATAAAGTTATTATTTATTTCCTTATTTCATGATAAATGTTTATTATTCATGCTAGAATTGTATTAACCGGAAACTTAGTACATGTGTGAATACATTGACAAACAGAGTGTCACTAGTATGCCTCTACTTGACTAGCTCGTTGAGTCAAAGATGGTTAAGTTTCCTAGCCATAGACATGAGTTGTCATTTTATTAACAGGATCACATCATTAGAGAATGATGTAATTGACTTGACCCATTCCGTTAGCTTAGCACTTGATCGTTTAGTATATTATTAATGCTTTCTTCATGACTTATACATGATGAGGACATCAATACCATTGTTACACCCACAGCCCCTGCTGCTATACATACTGGACCAATTACTAGAGCTCGCGCACGCCAACTAAATTACCAGGTACTTTCGTTTCTTGGTAATGATTCTAATGTTCATGAGAATATGATGTTGCCTAAATTGGATACATTTGTTTTGCTTACAAAAGAAGGGCCTAGCTTGGAGAAGGATGAACATTGGAGCAAGAACAAGCATGGAGATGATGGCATGCGCAAGGGGAACAAGAACAGAGTTACAAGTGATGATTTCAGGTCTTTGAAGCCACCATAACGAGTGCATGAAGCCTTGGACGAAATATACAAGATGTCACTTCATAAATTTCGTCCAGAGGCTATTATAGGTGTTGCGTCACCTTTTTATTGGGCCAGGCCCATGTAATTTCGAAATACATAAGTATAGGCTATTTTTAGAGTCCGTGTGTGTGGGGAAACAAGAGATAGGGTTGATTTCGGACCCCTCCACAAAGGGCCATGAAATTCCCCCTCTCTTCCTCCATATATACAGCCCTTAGGGCACCGTTTAGACTTTGGGTTTTGTTTAGATTAAAGTTCGCCATAGCTGCAACTTCGCGTACTTCATTTGTGTTCAACGACCAGACAAAGGCGTCACAGAACCCCACCTTGATCAATAAAGCTTTCATCTTACATTCGCAATATCCAGATTGCAATCTCAGTTTCTTGTTTGTTCTTC
>NW_025251176.1:0-2122 GCF_018294505.1 Triticum aestivum | reverse complement strand
CACGAGAAAACCAATCTCGACGACGGTACTCACGCGCAAAACAATTTCCACGAAGAGAAATCGCAACACAGAGGTTTTCTAAAGCTTCCTCCAAAACTTAGGGATTTTTAGACAGCTTCCCCCAAAACTCGATACGGGTATTACCCTAAAAACACATCGTGTTTATTATCAAAATATAACCTCCCTTTTACAAAGAACTAGTTTGGCTTTATATAATAGCTGCACCCTAACTATCTTGGAAAGCAAGACTTGCTACGTGCTTAAAACAGAAGGTAACACGTAAGCATATCTAAACCGACTTGAAAGATTGAAACAAAATAAAACTAGTACTAGCTTTCGTGCATGAGCTGGTTTGTGCATGCGTTGGGTCAATCTGGGTGGGCCCCAGCCAATATCCTTCAAGCTCAAAAACTCCCAAATAAATGGCCTTCTCACGTACATGGCTTCCTTGATTGGCAGGAAAAGAAAGAATAATATTCTTCTTCTTTTGATTCTGACGTTGGACTCCTTGGTGCCTCCTCCTAAACGTAGCTTACCAAAATAACTAAAGTATTCTTTTCCTTTGTTTCCTCTTGATGCATGATTGTCTAACACCGAAGCAATTATCATCTTAACCTGAATAGGCTTCCCTTCTCTCCTGATGCACATCGCCTGCAATGCTTTAGCATGCATGCATCTATCTACTAGTGGTTGCTCATCTCCAGAACTTAGGCGCGGTTGCTCCAGTGTATATGCAGTGTATTTTCGGACAACACCAACTTCAGGAAAAACAACAATCTTGGTATTTAAATTACATGTGGTCATATCAAAATATGTATGAAGTATTGATAAATGTGGGGATCCGAAAGCGGTCTTGGTCTGGTCGTTGGACACAAACGAAGTACATGAAGTTGCGTTGGCTAATTTTTAACTAAACAAATCCCAAGGAAAAAGCTACTAGATGGATCTACTTATATAGGAGGAAGGGGTGGCGTCCAAGGAGGTGGGATAACGTCCCAAGGCATCCTAAAACCAACCCTAGGTCGTACAAGGCCAATGGGCCCAAGTGGAGGTGATGCAACACCTTTGGACTTGTTGTTTGACTCGGATTCTGCTGTAGCGTCTGATTGTTTCGTCGATATCTCAATGCTCTGGACGAATTTGAAGGTGAATCTAATTGGGCTCGAAAGAGTACAAAATCTAGAATCCAAGAAAAAAAGAATCACCCAATTCGGAGTCCGTATGAAAAAGTTGTTGGCGTTTTGAGTCAGGTATGTTTGTGCAGTCCGAATCTGAATCCAGAACGTGAGAGACTTGGACTCTATCTTCTCTTGGCCCAAAAGTGACGTGAGAGAACTTTTTGAACAGCACATAAACATCTCTTTCTCCCTTATCTTCATATGTGAATTGTACAAATATCCCATACACCTGCAATTAGACAAAACACAAAAGTGTGTGAAGTATTTTTGTTCTGGATAACCTAAATAGATTATTGAATAGTTTGCACTAGAAATCACCTGACAAATATGCATGTATGCAATATTTTTGGTCGTGTCCAAGGTAGTCATGTCCTCATCACCTTGCCATTTTGAGTTCTAGGCAAACCAAGTACAAAATCCATGCTAATGTCTTCCCAAGGTTGGTAAGGAATGGGAAGGGGCATGTAAAGACCATGGGATTGAGATTTAGCTTTACGACATGTGGAGCAACGGTTGGTGAAACGTGAGACATCACGAAACATCTTGGGCCAAAAGTAGTTCTTGAAGAGCGTGGTGATAGAGGCGAGGTGTCCCGTCTTTCGATGAGATGGTGGATTTCGCTTTGGTGGAAGTCGACTTTGACGATCCGACTACGAACGTGCGAGGACGTCGCGCCTTAGCAATCGCTAAACCAACTCCGAGAGGTTATTGACCACGCCGGAGCACGATCAACCTGACCACGAGGGTCTGTTTCCTGCGAGCAAACGAAGAACAAGCAAGAAACTAAGATTGCAATCTGGATATTGCGAATATAAGATGAAAGCTTTATTGATCAAGGTGGGGTTCTGTGACGCCTTTGTCTGGTCGTTGAACACAAACGAAGTACGCGAAGTTGCAGCTATGGCGAACTTTTAATCTAAACAAAACCCAAAGTCTAAACGATG
>NW_025251175.1:0-2122 GCF_018294505.1 Triticum aestivum | reverse complement strand
CGTCTGAAGTGCTTCGGCTGATACCACGACGTCGGGATACCCATAACTACTCCCACGTAGATGGTTAGTGCGTATAGGCTCGTAGCCAGACTCAGATCAAATACCAAGATCTCGTTAAGCGTGTTAAGTATCCGCGAACGCCGAACAGGGCCAGGCCCACCTGTCTCCTAGGTGGTCTCAACCTGCCCTGTCGCTCCGCCACAAAGTAACCGTCGGGGGCCGTCGGGAACTCAGGCCCACCACTACCTGGATGGAGCCACCTGCCCCTTCAGCCCCCATCTCCAAACAGTATCACCAGTAATGTAACAGTGTAAAGTATAAAGTATATGCCCGTGATCACCTCCCGAAGTGATCACAGCCCAGTAGTATAGCATGGCAGACGGACAAGAGTGTAGGGTCACTGATGGAACACTAGCATCCTATACTAAGCATTTAGGATTGCGGGTAAGGTATCAATGACTGTAGCAGCAATGACAGGCTATGCATCAGAATAGGATTAACAGAAAACAGTAACATGCTACACTACTCTAATGCAAGCAGTATAGAGAAGAGTAGGCGATATCTGGTGATCAAAGGGGGGGCTTGCCTGGTTGCTCTGGCAAGAGAGAGGGGTCGTCAACTCCGTAGTCGAACTGGTCAGCAGCAGCGTCGGTCTCGTAGTCTACCGGAGAGAAGAGGGGGAAGAAATAATGAATACAGAGCAAACAAAGCATCACAAAATATAACAAGGCAATACGCGGTGTTCGGTGTGCCCTAACGCGGTAGTAGGTGATACCGGTGAAGGGGGGGAAAACATCCGGGAAAGTATTCCCGGTGTTTCGTGTTTTCGGGCAGAGGAGCCGGAGGGGGAAAGTTGCGGGTTCGATAGGTTAGGGGGGGTGGCGGACGAACGGACTGCGTATCCGAATTCGTCTCGTCGTTCTGAGCAACTTTCATGTTGAAAATATTTTAATCCGAGTTACTGATTAAAAGATATGATTTTTTTAAAGATTTTATTAATTTCTGGAATTTAATTATTTATTTATTTAATTCGAAAATGAATTTATGACGTCAGCATGATGTCATGCTGACGTCAGCAGTCAACAGGGTTGACTTGGTCAACCTGACCAGTGGGTCCCACTGGTCAGTGACACATTTTTAATTAAACATTTTAATTAACCTAATTAGTGTTAATAGGGGGGTGGGCCCCACTGTCATACTATGTTAGCTAATTAACAGTAGTTAATTAGGTTAATTAGTCATTAGATTAATTAATCTTAATTAGCTAGGTTAATCAGAATTAATTAAGTTAATTAATTAGTTAATTAATTAATTATTTTTATTATTTATTAATTATCTTCTTTTACATTTTCTGTTAAAATGTTCTATGCGCTGGGCCCCTCTGGTCAGTGGCACAGAGGCCCTAGCGGGTCGGGCCAACGGGCACCGCCCGAACAGGCGAGGGGAAAACGGGCGACGGGCGTACTGGTGCGGCTGCTCGCACCCGACGCCATGAGAGGCGAGGGCGAGTGCGCCTGGGGCCTCGGTGGCCGGCGACGACGGAAGAAGCACCGTGCGTGGGGGGGGGGGTTGCAGGGCACGCGCACCGGCGAGATGAGCCATGGCGGCCTTCGGCAGGTGCGGGGGAGCGCGGTAGGCGCCGCCCCGACGCGGTAGCACGGGCAAGCAGGGCACGAGGCCACCGCGAGCGGGCACCACGCGGGCAGGCGTCGTGACGAGGGAGGAAGGCCTGGGCGCACGAGGCCATGGCGATGCAGCGCGGGATCGGCGACGGCCGGCTGCGGTCACAGCAGGCGCGGTCGTAGAAGAGGCGGGGTGAGGCCAGCACGGGTCGGCCGGAGCTGCAAGCGGCAGCGGGCGCGGCCCCGCGTGGGCGGGCGCGCAGTAGGACGACAGCAGGGGCGCGAGGCGCGGCACGGGTTCGAGCGCGTGCATGGGGTAGGAAGAGAGGAGGATCGGCGCGTGCTCACGTGGCCGGTAGGGGTTCGGGCAGCGGTGTTTGGGGAAGAGGTCGGAGACGGCGTGACGGAGAGGAAGCAGGCCGTTGAGGTGGAGGAGGCAGTCCGGCGGGGTAGCGTGGTGGCGGCGACGAGGTCCGAGGCGAGCGCGGCGACGGCGGTTC
>NW_025251174.1:0-2122 GCF_018294505.1 Triticum aestivum | reverse complement strand
TTGGCTGGAAGTTGGGTTTTGACCAATCAAAACCATTCACGGCGACAAATTCGGCTTCATCGTCGATCAGGTCGACCGGATCAACTTCCGGGGCAAATGTGTCTTCTCTTATTGGTGGGATCAAATCTGTTACCTTGTACAAGGGAGTGGCCGTCTTCTTATTCTCACTATCAAAACCCGGCTGGTATTTATCAACATTGGTATCATCTCCAAGGGTAGTTGCCTGAGGCCAGACTCCGCGCACGCAAGCCATGAAGTCATCCTGATCAAAACGAGACTCGTCTTCCTTCACGGTGGGATAGCCTTTGTCCACGTCCGTCGGGTCTAGGTCTGGCACCCAAGCCTTGGAGCGGCTCAGGGCAGTCAAAGCTCCGGCTCGCGCGCAGGAGCGTTTCACTTCTTGAAACCTGGCAGGAAGGATTGACAGTTTCTTTAGGACATCGCTGAGCCAGTTGGCTCCTTGATTAGTAGGAGAGATGGTGGCAAGAGCCTGTTGTGCACCAATATATAGTTCTTCTACCAAAGTATATACTTCCTTCAGTTTAATCAACGGGTCTTGGCTCAGATTTTTGCTTCGAGGGCATGCATAAATTTTATACGCAAAGTCAGCTGGCAGCTTATACTCCTGATCAGCAAAAAGCACACAAAGTTAAAGTCGGATGGCTTACCAAAGATGGCAGCTACCATTTGAGACACCCGGCCCTTTAACCCGTTCAAATCTGTTGAAATCTCTTCAAGAGTTGTTTCGGCCTTCTCAGCACGCTGGGTCAGAAGCATTTTTTCCTCCTCCCAAGTTTTCTTCTTGGCAGCAAAGCTGGTCTTTAAATTTTCCGTCTTAGAGAGACTTATTTGCAGTTTGGAGTTAGTAGATTGGATTTCTGCCTCCTGGCCCGCCAGCCGGGTCTACACATCAGTCAATTGCGAGTTCAATTCAGATAAGGCATTCTGCAAAACATTCAGATGAGTCAAGATTTGGTTTCAAGTTCAAAAATCAAGATTCAAGTCTCAAGTACTTTACAAAAAACCACTGACACTTGGGGGCTAATGTATGCCAAATCAAATTTTTACGACTCTACAGACATATTTAAGTCCCAAGTACCTTACAAAGTAACAACACTTGGCACTTGGGGGCTAATGTATGCAGTTCAGCAAGTTTATCAAGGTTAAGTCGGAGTATTAAGTACTTTGAATATGGTCCCAAACAATTTAAAGTACCGGCTCATTTATGATCAAAATGAACCGGCCCTTGGGGACTACAGGTGAAGCTTTGAGTTCAAGAAACATTTCAAAGGTAAAGGTTTCGGCCTATATTTTAAAGTCTACATATCATTCATTTCTCTCATAATCCGAAGACTTGGGGGCTGAAGGAATATAGATAAGCCGGAAGAGCGTACCTCGTATTTTAACTACAGCTGCTTGACCATTTCAATCTCAGAGTCGCGACTAGAGTGCACATGGCTGAGATAACCGGACAAAATATCATTGGCATTTAGATGATCATAATTGGCAACGGCGAAACGCACTTTCTGCCTCTCCAATGCCTCTTGTTTTTCCGTGTGGCGAGCCAGCACGGTTGGATTCCCCGGTTCAATAAAATGGCTCCCGGTAATCTGAACATCTTGTGCAGATGGAGACGGCAGGTTGGCTGAGCTTGATGGTCCGGTTGTGGAAGGATTCACAGTGGTCTCATCAAATGATGGCTCAGGAGGATTTGTTTCGGTGTCAACAGGCGGGTCTTCTGGAGCGTCAGTTAATGGAGAAGATGGCCTGGCCGGGTCAGATGCCAGCACTGGCGGGTCTTCGGCCGGCTTAGCTGCCTTTGCTTTCTTGGATTTAGCTTGACCACTAAGAGAGATGTTGCAGGGCTGTCAGTACAAAGATACAATTGAACAACCCAAAAGAAAGGAGGATTTCTGATTACCCGGGGCAGTCTTGAAAGCCGGGAATTGCGTCTGCGATGAGTCGCCAGAAGAGCGAGACACCTCCTGAAAGGGTAAAATAGAGTTAAAAGAAATACAACGAGAAAGATCCATTAAACAGAGTTAAAGACAGAAATAAGTAAACCTCATTCGGGCGTTTCCGAGGAGTTTGTTGAAGAACGACAACCGGTTCATCTTCAGTC
>NW_025251173.1:0-2122 GCF_018294505.1 Triticum aestivum | reverse complement strand
GAATATAAGATGAAAGCTTTATTGATCAAGGTGGGGTTCTGTCACGCCTTTGTCTGGTCGTTGAACACAAACAAAGTACGCGAAGTTGCAGCTATGGCAAACTTTAATCTAAACAAAACCCCAAAATCTAAACGATGCCCTCAGGGCTGTATATATGGAGGAAGAGGGGGTAATTTCGTGGCCCTTAGTGGAGGGGTCGGAAATCAACCCTATCTCTTGTTTCCCCACACATACGGACTCTAAAAATAGCCTACTCTTATGTATTTCGAAATTACATGGGCCTGGCCCAATAATAAGGTGATGCAGCACCTAGAATAGCCTCAGGACGAAATTTATGAAGAGGCATCTTGTATACTTCGTCCAAGGCTTCATGCACCCATTATGGTGGCTTCAAAGTCCTGAAATCATCACTGGTAACTCCGTTCTTGTTCCCCTTGCGCATGCCATCATCTCCATGCTTGTTCTTGCTCCAATGTTCATCCTTCTCCAAGCTAGGCCCTTCATTTGTAAGCAAAACAAATGTATCCAATTTAGGCAGCATCATATTCTCATGAACATTAGAATCATTACCAAGAAACGAAAGTACCTGGTAATTTAGTTGGCGTGCGCGAGCTCTAGTAATTGGTCCAGTATGTATAGCAGCAGGGGTTGTGGGTGTAACAATTGTATTGATGTCCTCATCATCCTCCCCTTCTTGAAATGAAGTCGTCCTCGACGGAAGTTCATCTTCCTCACCCAAATAAGGCCTCAAACACTAGTCGAAAAAGGGTCAAATGTGAGACACATTAGTCCCGATTTGTAACAGAACCGGCACTAATGTGTCCATTAGTGCCGGTTCCAACGGCTAGGCGGGAGGAGCTCTTTAGTACCTGATGAGGACATGACTACCTTGGATATGACCAAAAATATTGCATATATGCATATTTGTGAGGTGATTTCTAGTGCAAACTATTCAATAATCTATTTATGTTATCCAGAACAAAAATCATTCACACACTTTTGTGTTTTGTCTAATTGCAGGTGTATGGGACATTTGTACAATCCACATATGAAGATAAGGAAGAAAGAATGTTTATTTGCTGTCCAAAAAGTTCTCTCACGTCACTTTTGGCCCAAGAGAAGATAGAGTCCAAGTCTCTCACGTTCTGGATTCAGATTCGGACTGCACAGACATACCTGACTCAAAACGCACACAAGTTTTTCATACGGACTCCGAATTGGGTGATTCTTTTTTTGTTGGAAACTAGATTTCGTGCACTTTCCAACCCAATTGGAATCACCTTCAAATTCGTCCGGAGTGTTGAGTTGTGGACGAAACAATCTGATGCTGCAGCAGAATCCGAGTCAAACTACAAGTCCAAAGGTGTTACATCACTTCCACTTGGGCCCATTGGCCTTGTACGACCTAGATTTAGTTTTAGGCTGCCTTGGGACGTCCTCCCACCTCCTTGGCCGCCACCCCTTGCTCCTATATAAGTAGATCCATCCAGTAGCTTTTCCTTGGGATTTGTTTAGTTAAAAGTTAGCCATTGCAACTTCGTGTACTTCGTTTGTGTCCAACGACCAGACCAAGACCGCTTACGGATCCCCACCATTATCAATACTTCATATATATTCGCAATATTCAGATTGCTTTACCATATTCTTGCTCGTTCTTCGATTGCTTGCAGGAATAGACCTTCGTGGTCAGGTTGATCGTGCTCCAGCTTGGTCAATAACCTCTCGGAGTTGGTTTAGCGATTGCTAAGGCGCAACGTCGTGCACGTTTGTAGTCGGATCGTCAAAGTCGTCTCCACCAAATCGATAGTTATCATCTCATCGAAAGATCGGGACCCTCGCCTCTATCAAGTGGTATCAGTTTTCAGGTTGCTCGGTGAGAATTTCCAGTTTTTCTTAGATTAGATTTATTTTCTTACCTATTGTCCAAGAAAAAGCCACAAAAAAAAGTTAGATCTGTTCATCCTTTATCCAAGCCAGTCTGAGCCTTTGCAATTTTCTATTCATTGCTTGCATAGTTGAATTATCGGTTGCATCGTCGTGTCAGTTGCTGGTCTTAGTGTCTAGTTCCTTTAGAGTTTCGAGTTCTGTTCACATTAGTCACGCCGCCGCTGCATCATTATCC
>NW_025251172.1:0-2122 GCF_018294505.1 Triticum aestivum | reverse complement strand
AGAATTTGCTATGTTTGATTAACGAAATTGACAGGCTCGCGACATGTTATTTGCAAAAAAATGTTTGATTTGCCATGTTTAAAAAATCTGACATCATATTTGTAACGGCCTCCAGAAATTATTATTTCTCAACTGACTGGGAAAAAGCGAGAGTAAATTAACCAATCATAGAAGTGAGTATTTCATGACGTTGGCAATCAAATCCATGACTGCAGACATATTCTGTAGGACAGCTGCCCACTTGCTGGAAGACGAGGGCGACAACACGCTAATGGAGATCAGATGGACAAAAATTGCTAAATCACGAAAAAGAATGGCTCTGGTTGCTTATTGCCTAGGAGGGCTGGGATTAGGTGCACTGTTCCTGTCCTAAATACTAATAGGCTGCGCAGATTAATTGATACATATGATTAATCGCTATTCAGAGTAGCACGTGTAGGCACAACATGAATATTGTATTCTTCAAGATTTTGATGATGTTAACAGGTCTCTAAAGGTTGTTTCGTGAGAGCAAAATGTCTCTTTTCTTATTTTGATTTTGTGAGAAATAGAACGTGAAGATATATTGTTACCCCTCCGTCCAATAATGTAATGCGTTTTCTGACGCTACATTAGTGTCCAAAAACGTCTTGCATTATGGGACGGAGGGAGTACTTTTCTTTGGGATTACACTTTGTCATGGTTATATGTCACTGTCATTTTTTTACAGTACATCATTGTCATTTCAATATGAGACTAGGTTTTCAACTTCGGGGTGTAGGGACACCCTCTATGAACAGTAAATTGAAAAAAAAATATTAGTAAAAAATATAAAAAACCTGGAACTTTTCGACATCAAATATAGGCAAACTTTGTAGGTGCTTGCAATTTTTTGTGCAGAAAAAACATTTGAGGGGCTCTAAACAAGAAAAATATTTCAGTGCAGAAAAATTTGAGCACTTTTTAGCACTGAAATCAGAAACTCATGGGTTCACCTTTCTCTACTTGATATTTTGTTATGAAAATTTGCAAGAACCTAAAATGTTTGATCATATTTGATGTTGCAAAGTTTCAGGATTTTTTTGATTTTTTTATATTTTTTCGAATGTACTGTTCACAAAGGGTGTCCCTACACCCGGGAGCTATCACACCTTTCTCTTTCAATATATGAAATTAAGGAAGTGTATCAAAATACAACAATCCACATAACACAAAATAAAATAAAATAAAATAACAGTCCACATATGGAACCATATTAATTAGGACATGTTCTTTTCGGCGGCTTAAAAAACCGTTGCCTCTCCCCGGCTTAAAAAGTAAGCATCCATCTAAATTTGTTAAAATTTCTAAATTAGATATCAATTAATTAATTTAGAAGCCCAATACATAAGAGAGGCAAGTTATGAGAGGAGGAGGCAGCTTTTTTTTTAAGCTGCCAAAAGATTGATCCTTAGACTGACAATGAAAATACAATGTGCACGGTTCATTACCAACCCAACCGCCAAGCAAGGGTAAGGAAAAACAAATGAAAACTACTAGTGGTTGGGGCGCCACTTGGTGGCGCCGCTTGAGAGGAAGCTGTGTGCACGTTTTTACTTTAGAGTCCTTGCCTCCGTCTAAAAAAACATCTCAGAAAAAAAATCCTCACCTTGATCAAAAAAAGAAGTAAAAAAGAAAAAGTAAAAAATTACCACTGTGGCCTACCAGCGATCGCCACTTTACATAACTCTCCATTTAAAAAAGTATCAGAGGTCCTCACCTCCATCTAAAAAGAAAAAATACATTTTAAAATAATCTCACCTTCATCTAAATTTTTTTCAAAAGATTTCTCATTGCAGCCAACCAGCTTGTGCCACGAGGCATAGCTGATTGCCACCCTTTACGCGTAGCTTAATGGGTTTAATAATTGGGTGAGGTCTACACGTGTTGGCTTTAAGCCCGCAGAACATAAACACATGTAGCATACGAGCACAGGTGAAGACACACGAGTTTAATTCCAGCCTGATGTCTTCTCTCCTGTATTTCTCTGATTTGACGGATCAGCACGATGCACACATCTAAACGAATTAAAGGAGCTAGCTGCTAACCATCACCTAGACATGCCAAACCTAGCTATCGTGTTCGAAAACCACTACTTTTTTTT
>NW_025251171.1:0-2122 GCF_018294505.1 Triticum aestivum | reverse complement strand
ATTAAGTGAACAAGGAGATAACATTTGCCAAATCAAATGATATAAGGAAGTATGCTCGAGGAAAACATACACAAATAAACATTGGTTGAAATGTGCGCCCGAAATATGGGTTGGGTTGCACGACCAATGTCAGAATGGTGATTCAATTAACGAAGGACTTAGAATGAACTATCGCCCATTCACTTCAAAGCAATAGGGTTGCTAGGAGTTTAGAATTCACACGTCATAGCTCCAATGTCGGTATTCCGGTTGAAAACAATACGAGGACCAAGGAATGAACGAAGATGGCAAGAAGTATTATGATATCAAGAATTATTAAGAGGTGGTGAAATTCTCACCACATTCTTGACAAAAAGAGATGGTAATACTTCCGAGGTAAGGAAGATCAATTGCTGGACAGCAAGGAACTCAAGGTATAACACCAAACATGAACAAGCTTGTGTTGGTGGGAAGGCAATAGAGTGGTCGATGATAATACAATTCATCGAGGCAAGGATGGTATTTCTCATCATGAATCCAATTGATATCCTGGATGAGCTCAGAATGTTGACGATCTCGAAACCTTTGTCGCGAGAGTTCATGAAGATGTAATCGATCGGCGACGACATCAAGTCAAAGTAATGATGAAGTGAAAGGTTATAGGAACCAAGGGTACGACACAAACTCGAACTCAAGCTTGTTGGTTAAGGTGAAAGGATATGACGAGGAAAATCGACGTAAGGTTAGTTCATCGTCGAAAATTGGTGCTCCGAGAATAAGGACCAGGTAGCACAGTTAGAATCGTCACGACAATGATATAGCCAAACAGGCTAGGAATGGCGTGATCGGGTACAAACTCGTACTTATAGATGCTTACTGAAGAGTTGTTGAACCTTAGTGCGGACTCGGTTCAGTTATCGGTGTTTTTGAGTGTATAATAACTCAGAGCCCGTGAAAAATTTGGAAACAGTGGGAAGTTAACACTTGATGAAGAACTCATAAGAAGTTATGCAGTTCCATGATAATCTCGGGATACCAGGGGGGTAATACTCGACACAAGATCAAAGTAAAGGTTGGACTGGTGTATTGATCCATAGAAGACAATTGTTTAACTTGTCCGAGAAATGGTATTTAAAAGAGAACATGGTCGGAACCACGATTGTAAAAGGCCATACCCCAGATATAAGATGAACTTATATCAAGGGAATAATTAATTGTAAAAGAAGCTTCGATGAGAAGATGTACATCGGGTCCATGGGCATGAACACAAAGTTCAAGGTCGACTCCCACTTCCTCAATGCATAATCTTCCATTCACCTCTCGTATTTCGAAGATGACATTAGTTGTTGAAAGTTTTACCTGGTGCAATACCAGATAAGTATGACTCGTGAAAACTTTCGGGTTCACACGGTTTAGAGAAAGCATATGTTCAACCCATAGGGGCTTCTTAGAAACATATACCACAAGTTTCAAGAGTAAATAACACAAGCTCGAAAGTAGAGCAAGGTTGAGAAAGTAGATGATACAATTACCAAGGGCATTATGTATCCAAGGCAAGGCTCACAAGGTTATTGAATATGAAGGATGCTGACGGATAAAATCCAACAATGGGCCTGATGGTCCACAAGGGATCTGACGTGAGCATCGGTACTCAACTAGAGGAAGCAAATTATAGAAACAACTGACTAACTCAATGGTCAAATGCAAAGGAATTATGATTTCCAAATCAAGGGATCAGAAGCAATGCTCTGATTAGGGGTGGATAAGTTGAATAGCCTTAGGGTACAATCAAAGACAATTGGATTGGTCGAGAACCAATTCCAGTTAAAAGGATGGCAGCTCAGCCGGAAAAGTAATTTATAAGGATCAATGATGAGTGCGTGTATTCGCAAACATATTGAGTCAATAGACCCAAAATGATAATGACAAGGAATGTCAATAAGACTACGAGACTTATGGGATTAACCATAATGCGAGCAAGCAAGAATTTCAAGAGCCAAAGGCTCCAAAGGATTTTCAGAAGATCGAATAATATTTCGAAGACTTTTGTGAAACACCTGAACAACTGGGATGAGCAGATACTCGATAAGTGCAATAATTAACCGTAGGGGTATTCAGGTGACAAAGAACAGCAAGGCAGTAA
>NW_025251170.1:0-2122 GCF_018294505.1 Triticum aestivum | reverse complement strand
AGCAATGCAACGCAAAAAATATCCGAACACCGTGGCACACATATATACAGGGGCGCCGCACATCCACTATGTTTTACCGATGAGGTACTGGATCATGAATTTCCAGCGGGATTCAAGCCCGTAAACATAGAAGCATACAACGCAACAATAGACCCTGGAGTCTGGATCGAGGACTATATCCTCCATATACACATGGCTAGAGGAGTTGACATTCACGCCATAAAATACTTACCCGTCAAGCTCAAAGGGCCAGCCCGGCATTGGCTTAAAAGCCTCCCCGAAAACACCGTGGGAAGTTGGGAAGAGCTCGAGGATGCTTTCCGGACAAATTTCCAAGGGACCTATGTCCGACCCCCGGACGCAGACGATATGAGTAATATAACTCAACAACCCGGAGAGTCAGCCTGGAAAACTCTGGAACAGATTTCTTACTAAAAAGAATCAGATAGTCGACTGTCCGGACGCTGAAGCCCTAGCAGCTTTCAAACATAGCGTCCGAGACGAATGGCTAGCCAGGCACGTCGGCCAAGAAAAGCCAAGAACAATGGCCGCATTAACAAGCCTCATGACCCGCTTTTGTGCAGGAGAGGATAGCTGGTTGGCAAGAAGCAGCACCAGCGACCCGAATACGTCCGAACTCAGAGATGGAAACGCGAAACCGCGCCGTAACAAAGAACTGCGCCAGATCAAAGACAACAGCCCGATGAGCACGGCAGTCAACGCGGGATTCAAAAGCTCTCGACAAAATCAGAAAAAGCAGCCCCCCAAAGATGACAGGGACGAGCTATCCAACCTCAACAAAATCTTGGACAAAATATGTTAAATACACAGTACTCCCGGGAGACCTGCAAACCACACCCATAGAGATTGTTGGGTCTTCAAGCAGTCTGGCAAACTCAATGCCGAACACAAGGGGCTCGACACACCAAACGAGGATGACGACGCACCCCATAATCAGAACACCGGAGAACAAAAGAAGTTCCCACAAGAAGTCAAAACAGTAAATTTACTTCAGGTGACAAAAGGGAAAAACAGAATGGCGCCCACGAAGATACGCACCACACGGCCCGCCCCAGAGGAGCACCGCCACTGGTTGCTACAACCAATAACCTTCGACCATCAGGATTACTCCAGAAGTATCCGGAACGCAGGCTGGACTGCCTTGGTCTTGGATCCGATTATTGACGGATTCCAATTTAGACAAGTCCTAATGGACGGCGGCAGTGACCTAAACCTATTATATCAGGACACAATCCGCAAACTAGGGGTAAACCCAGCAACAATTCACCATGGCAACACTTCCTTTCAAGGAATCACGCCGGGCCCAGATACCCAGAGTATGGGTTCCCTGTCGTTAGAAGTCATGTTCGGCTCACCCGACAACTTCCGAAGCGAAAAACTAACCTTCCACATCGCCCATTCATAAGTCGCTATCAAGCACTACTGGGACATGAAGCCTTCGCTCGCTTTACCGCAATACTGCACTATGCATCCCTTACACTCAAAATGCCCGGTCCGCGAGGCATCATCTCATTAAAGGGAAATATCAATTGATCCCTTAAGTACGGATAATGGTGCGGCCGCCTTGACAGCCGCACACTAATCCAGCTTCACTACCCCGGTGTCAGGACCCCGATCCTAAGTCACGCCGATCTAGCATGTAACACATCATATGACTTTGCGGCCTCATGCACGGTATTCCCACGGGTGCCACCTTACCTGGCCCGGAACCGCTTGCGCCTTTTGGCTCACGTATAAGAACCCGGGCTGACATGGCTAGTCGTGAACCCAAAGTGGCACTAACTTAAAGGGACATGCATACATGACCCAGCAACGAACATGTCGGTCATCAGCAAGTGAATCCGGGCTGTAGCAACTAGGCTAGCAGCACTCCGATAGACACCGTGTAACATTTCCCCGAAGGGACAGACACAGGAACGAAGAAGGGCACATACCGGCCAGCCTAAGTGTTCCGGAGCAGTAGCAAGCTACCAGGGCTCAGTGGAAGCACTAGGAGACATTTCCCGGTAAGAGAGGCTACCAAGGATAAACAACTAGATAGTCAGATCCCACACATACCAAGCATTTCAATAACATACACACAATATGCTCGATATGTGCA
>NW_025251169.1:0-2122 GCF_018294505.1 Triticum aestivum | reverse complement strand
AGCAATGCAACGCAAAAAATATCCGAACACCGTGGCACACATATATACAGGGGCGCCGCACATCCACTATGTTTTACCGATGAGGTACTGGATCATGAATTTCCAGCGGGATTCAAGCCCGTAAACATAGAAGCATACAACGCAACAATAGACCCTGGAGTCTGGATCGAGGACTATATCCTCCATATACACATGGCTAGAGGAGTTGACATTCACGCCATAAAATACTTACCCGTCAAGCTCAAAGGGCCAGCCCGGCATTGGCTTAAAAGCCTCCCCGAAAACACCGTGGGAAGTTGGGAAGAGCTCGAGGATGCTTTCCGGACAAATTTCCAAGGGACCTATGTCCGACCCCCGGACGCAGACGATATGAGTAATATAACTCAACAACCCGGAGAGTCAGCCTGGAAAACTCTGGAACAGATTTCTTACTAAAAAGAATCAGATAGTCGACTGTCCGGACGCTGAAGCCCTAGCAGCTTTCAAACATAGCGTCCGAGACGAATGGCTAGCCAGGCACGTCGGCCAAGAAAAGCCAAGAACAATGGCCGCATTAACAAGCCTCATGACCCGCTTTTGTGCAGGAGAGGATAGCTGGTTGGCAAGAAGCAGCACCAGCGACCCGAATACGTCCGAACTCAGAGATGGAAACGCGAAACCGCGCCGTAACAAAGAACTGCGCCAGATCAAAGACAACAGCCCGATGAGCACGGCAGTCAACGCGGGATTCAAAAGCTCTCGACAAAATCAGAAAAAGCAGCCCCCCAAAGATGACAGGGACGAGCTATCCAACCTCAACAAAATCTTGGACAAAATATGTTAAATACACAGTACTCCCGGGAGACCTGCAAACCACACCCATAGAGATTGTTGGGTCTTCAAGCAGTCTGGCAAACTCAATGCCGAACACAAGGGGCTCGACACACCAAACGAGGATGACGACGCACCCCATAATCAGAACACCGGAGAACAAAAGAAGTTCCCACAAGAAGTCAAAACAGTAAATTTACTTCAGGTGACAAAAGGGAAAAACAGAATGGCGCCCACGAAGATACGCACCACACGGCCCGCCCCAGAGGAGCACCGCCACTGGTTGCTACAACCAATAACCTTCGACCATCAGGATTACTCCAGAAGTATCCGGAACGCAGGCTGGACTGCCTTGGTCTTGGATCTGATTATTGACGGATTCCAATTTAGACAAGTCCTAATGGACGGCGGCAGTGACCTAAACCTATTATATCAGGACACAATCCGCAAACTAGGGGTAAACCCAGCAACAATTCACCATGGCAACACTTCCTTTCAAGGAATCACGCCGGGCCCAGATACCCAGAGTATGGGTTCCCTGTCGTTAGAAGTCATGTTCGGCTCACCCGACAACTTCCGAAGCGAAAAACTAACCTTCCACATTGCCCATTCATAAGTCGCTATCAAGCACTACTGGGACATGAAGCCTTCGCTCGCTTTACCGCAATACTGCACTATGCATCCCTTACACTCAAAATGCCCGGTCCGCGAGGCATCATCTCATTAAAGGGAAATATCAATTGATCCCTGAAGTACGGATAATGGTGCGGCCGCCTTGACAGCCGCACACTAATCCAGCTTCACTACCCCGGTGTCAGGACCCCGATCCTAAGTCACGCCGATCTAGCATGTAACACATCATATGACTTTGCGGCCTCATGCACGGTATTCCCACGGGTGCCACCTTACCTGGCCCGGGACCGCTTGCGCCTTTTGGCTCACGTATAAGAACCCGGGCTGACATGGCTAGTCGTGAACCCAAAGTGGCACTAACTTAAAGGGACATGCATACATGACCCAGCAACGAACATGTCGGTCATCAGCAAGTGAATCCGGGCTGTAGCAACTAGGCTAGCAGCACTCCGATAGACACCGTGTAACATTTCCCCGAAGGGACAGACACAGGAACGAAGAAGGGCACATACCGGCCAGCCTAAGTGTTCCGGAGCAGTAGCAAGCTACCAGGGCTCAGTGGAAGCACTAGGAGACATTTCCCGGTAAGAGAGGCTACCAAGGATAAACAACTAGATAGTCAGATCCCACACATACCAAGCATTTCAATAACATACACACAATATGCTCGATATGTGCA
>NW_025251168.1:0-2123 GCF_018294505.1 Triticum aestivum | reverse complement strand
CCATGAGACCCAGTGTGGTTTCCGCTTGCCATTCTTGCTTCCCCACCAGAAGCTTCTTATCATCGAATTTAACTTCTCACATAGACCTCTAGGCAGTTTAAAGCAAGCCATCGAAAAAGTTGGAACTGCCTGTGCAACTGACTTTATAAGCACCTCTTTGCCCCCTGCCGAGAGGATTTGCTCCATCCATCCTTGGATCCTGTTCCACACCCTGTCCTTTAGATATTTAAACGTACCATTCTTGCTTCTTCCAACATCCGAGGGCATACCCAAATATCGCTCATTCAAACTTTCATTAGGAACATCCAAGATTACCTTGATACTTTCTCTGATAGTGTTTGGACATCCCTTGCTGAAGTGAATAGAACTTTTTGCAAAGTTAATTCGTTGTCCCGAGGCCTGACAATAGATCTCTACCACTTCTTTAATTGACGTTGCTCCTTCGGTGCTTGCTTTTGCGAATAACAGGCTGTCGTCTGCAAATAAAAGATGATTGACCGGGGGTGCTGTGGGCGCCACAAGGATGCCCGATAGGTTTTCCGAGTTCCCCCTGCTCCTTAGAAGGCAAGAGAGACCTTCAGCTGCTAGCAAAAACAAATATGGGGAGATGGGGTCTCCTTGACGAATCCCCCTAGACGGTTTAAAGACCTCCGTCCTCTCCCCATTGAACAACACCGAAAAAGTTACTGATGTCACCACTTTCATTATGGAAGCGACCCACCTGTCGCTAAAACCCAACTTCAACATTATGGCCTTGAGATAGTCCCATTCCACCCTATCGTAAGCTTTCATCATGTCTAGTTTCAAGGCGCAAAATTGCGAGC
Source organism: Triticum aestivum (assembly GCF_018294505.1). Classification (NCBI taxonomy): domain Eukaryota; kingdom Viridiplantae; phylum Streptophyta; class Magnoliopsida; order Poales; family Poaceae; genus Triticum; species Triticum aestivum. The sequence continues at coordinate 1,299 of NW_025251168.1, read as the reverse complement.
TCCTGCCTCGCTTCTTCTTCATAAAATGCAAACACTCATACGCAATTATAATATTGTCTGTGATGAGCCTTCCTGGCACGAACGCAGACTGCTCTTCAGAGATTATCTCTGGGAGTATCCGCTTTAGCCTATTTGCTTGCACTTTAGAAACAATTTTGAGAATAACATTGCACAAACTAATTGGCCTAAATTGGGTGAGAGATGATGCATCTGAAACTTTGGGAATGAGAACAAGTAAAGTTTGGTTAGCCTCACCAATTTCTTCAACTCCGTTTAAAATATTCAATACTGCCTTAGTCACTTCTTCCCCACATATGTCCCAATGACGCTGAAAAAAATGTGCTGGAAAGCCGTCAGGTCCTGGCGCCTTGGTCGGAAACATTTGGAACAATGCCAACTTGACTTCCTCCGCTTTATACGGTGCGTTTAGTGATAGGTTCATCTCTGGTGTTACTTTCCTTGGGACACAGGAAAGCACTCTCTCCATACCCATTGTACGTTCAGAAGTATACAATGCCTTATAGAAATTCACAGAGTGGACCTTTAACTGTTCGACATCCTCACAAAGAGACCCATCAGGCAACTGGAGCCGTTCTATCCGGTTCTTTTTTCTCCTTTTGCTCGCTTTCTGCTGAAAAAATCGGGTATTACTATCTCCCGCCGAAAGCCACTGGATGCGTGAACGCTGTTTTTGCATGATCTCCTCACGATGGTACCATTCTGTGAGCTTCTGAGTAATATTGACTTCTGCCTCTGAAGGTCCCACTCGATCTGGTATCGAACGAAGCCTTTCCAGTTCAGTTTGTAGTCTATTTATCTCCTTTTTTACCTGACCGAACACGCTGCTGTTCCAGCCCAATAACTCCCCCGAGATCCTGTTTAATTTATTACCCAACGCAAGCATAGAACTGGATGGTTGACCTGAGCACCACGCCTCTGTAATAAAAGGGGTAAAAGCTTCATGCGTCTCCCACATCAGTTCATATCTGAAGTGCTTCTCTTGTGCTCTTCTCTGCTGGGTAGGTTCAGTTAGCTGCAAGAGAATTGGGCTATGGTCTGACCGGGCAGTCGTGAGATGCCGGACACTTGCTGAATTGAAACGCAGCCACCAGTCGGTCGTTGCAAGGGCACGGTCAAGGCGTACCCGTGTATAGGACCCGCCCCTCACTTTCTTTTCAAAAGTCCATGAAGGACCAATAAAACCCAAGTCGCATAGACCAGCGACATCAACAGCTTCCCTGAATCCCGTCATCTGCCTCGGATTTCTTTCGCCAACTCCAAAATGTTCGTCTGCCGATA
>NW_025251167.1:0-2123 GCF_018294505.1 Triticum aestivum | reverse complement strand
AGAGACAGAGGTTGAAGTTGGCATATTATTGCAAGGTGCTGATCAGTCTGGCATGAGCCGTGGTTCAGAGTCGAAAGTCTATCCTCCATGGATGATGACAGAAGGCATGGAATTTACAAAACAGATCGGTGGGAAAGCAGAAGCGGATGAAAACGAGGATGATCGGAAGCTGATGAACTCAAATGAAGAAGAAGAGAAGAGTATATTTAGAGCATCTCCAACAGCCGCGCTAAAGCGCCGCGCGCAAAAAATCTGTTAGCGCGCGCGCTGCGGCTGGTTTTGCGCGCCCGCCTGCGCTGGCTCCAGCAGCGGCGCTATAATGCAGCGCGCGCGCGCCGCTCCAGCAGGGCGCAAAAATACAGCGCACGCGCCGCACAAACCACATGTACATTTCAAAGAAGATGAGCAAAAATGATCAAACAAACAAAATAAAAATCAATAACAAATAGTTCAAAATAAATCATTACAACTCAAACAAATAGTTTATCGTTCAGTACAACAACAAATAGTTCAAAATAAATTATTACAACATAACAAATAGTTCATGAACAATACAATGTCGAGTGCAGATATCATCATGCTCTTTGCCGTCCATGCCATGCCCACCACTCTTCAATTAGATCATTCTGAAGTTCATTGTGCGTTGTGGGACGCCGAATGGCATGATAGGAGGCAACAAAACGGGCTACCCTTTCAGCCCTCCGCCGCACTCGCACAGGATGTCCCAATAGCTCATACTGTGAGTAGTCTAAATCTTGGCCACGCTCATTCTCGATGATCATGTTGTGCATGATCACACAAGCGTGCATGATGTACCAAAGCATTTGTTGATCCCAAAATCTTGCCGGTCCTCTCACAATAGCAAATTGGGCTTGCAAAATCCCAAATGCTCTCTCCACATCTTTTCTAGCCGCCGCCTGGAGCATTGTGGAAATCAAGATTTTTCTTACCTTCCGGTTTTTTCAACGGCTTCACGAAGGTTTGCCACTTTGTATAAATGCCATCTGCTAGATAATAGCCATAGTTGTACGTACGGCCATTAGCTACAAACTGCACAGGTGGCAACTCACCATTTGAAATCTTATTCATCAGTGGTGACCGGTTGAGAACATTGATATCATTCAAAGATCCAGGCATTCCAAAGAATGCATGCCAAATCCAAGTCTCCTGATCGGCCACCGCTTCAAGGATTATATTGCAGGTACATGACTAATAAACTAGCAACGAAAGACAACTGAAAATCGATAACAGGAAACTTCGTAGTATTGTAGACAACATGGATAAAATGGTTGGTAACTGATCATCCGTGAGTAGACAACTTAGAGCATCTCCAATAAACGATGTAGATGCAAAAATAACTAAATTTTACATATCCAAGGCCAAAAAACCTCTTTCCGATAGATGATGTTGATGCAAAAAAAAAAAATTACTAGCACAAATTATACAATAAAGTTGCTTATGTGCACCACTCAAGTTATCGTCCATAGCAGAAAAGTTGCTTTGAAAATGTTATGAAGTTTACCACCTCACAAAACGTCTCCTCTTTCGCTAGAAAACAGAAGTGTTGTGAAGTTCCAACCCCCAAACAACTTATTACTTGTCGCCGTATCTGGCAACTCCTGTCCACATCTCTGGTAACCGGCGTCCGCGTTTCTGTCAACTAGCGCCCCTCACCCATATTTCTGTGCGTTTTGCGTGGGCATGGTCACCATATCCAACCTATTCCCCAAAATGCGCATCTCGTGCACGCCATCGCCCCTCGGCATCTCATCGTCATCACCACCCATCATCCCAACCATGATACCCCGCTGCCATGCAAAATTGTTGATTCGCAGTCAAAGGCCTTCTTGGGGGATTTTGTGGACTTCTACAAGATACATGTACAGGCAAATATAACATTGAGCAGTCAAAGGTCAGACACTTATACAAGATACTTGTACAAGTGTGCACGCCAGTGCTAATTATTTGACTAATTAGTAATTACTGACACAAGAACTCTTCCTATGGTATTCAGAAGATCTCGATGGTAAGTTTGAATGCTAATTTACTGAATTTGCAGAACTTACAAGCATTTGAGCAGTGTTAGCTGGCCAAAGGAAGCAACTATTACACCAACTAGTCCA
>NW_025251166.1:0-2123 GCF_018294505.1 Triticum aestivum | reverse complement strand
ATGAGCAGATTGAGTGGTGAGTGCAGTCTGAAGATGAACTGCAGGTGGTTCAGGGTTCAGGTTACTGTAGTATGTGTGGGCTTGCTGTTTTCGGATCAATATCAGATTCCATGACGAGTTTTTCAGGTCTAATTGTTCTGATATAGTAAGATGCACCAGGACACCAAACTAGTGCAGTCCTGCAGTACCATTTAGGTCTGCATTCAATATTCTGGTACTTGTACTGCCATTTTACTGTCACTTTTCTTAGCATTACAAACTGCTCAACTATACATGATCCAGCTAGACTGATATAGTCTATAATATGCTACCAGTACCTAAACTCTCCTTCACAATTCACAACCGGAAACCAAGGATACTAGTTTTCGCATCTAGCCCGACCGAGTAGGAAGGTTCGATGTAATATCTGTCAAGCGTACCTCTGTACAATGAAGGGTTCTCATCTCTGACAAAGGTCTCTCTGCATTGAAGGGTTCTCATCAGACAAGTCCTTGGTCAGACCATACAACCTCATTGAGACCCTCGGCGCATAGTAGTTCGCCACCACCCTATGCTCCACGCTCTTCAACCCATCACTGCAAATTAGCTAGACTTTCCTTTTTAAAGAGTCTAGCTGAAATTTTGGAACGAAACAATCCGTTTAGAATAATCAAACATGAAAGAAAATTGCAATGCATATATCTATAAGAGATCTCCAGTGATGTTCACGATGAATGGCGTGACGTCTACCCACCGGTCCTCATGGAGGATTTTGAGGCCTTCGATTTCATCTTGGAGAAGTATGGTCAGGAAGCCAGAGTTTGAATGCTGGCTTGTCCCAATGAAGAGTTCAGGCTGGGGGCAGGGATGGCAGTAATGGCAGAGTATGATCTGTTCTTGGTTGCACTCTATATTTCAAGTATCTTGATCTGAGCCCAAGACCTTCTGAGAGCAGCTCAAACAAAGTGTTCCCCAAATTCTTAACTTGTCCAACGTATACAAACAGCCCATCACTACAAATCAGCATGTTAGCACTGACTATTTTTTTTTCCTGCAACAGGTGAGTTAAGTAACCTTTCTGAAAATTCACAACAACAACAAAATCCTATAGAAAGTAATTTCACTGCTATTTCCTGCCATGTTATCATTAACCAAGGAAGAATTGACACTAATAGTACACACTCCATATAGGTATAAATTATACCATTAGTAATAACTATGCATTGCTCATGTTGTAAAAAGGTATAGAAAGAGAGCAACTGTTTAGGACTGTTCTTAAGAATATAAAGGTGGTTCCACTCCAACCATGGAGATCATACCAAAATCAGTAGATCAGTACTAACTGTAAATCAGACAATGCATCACTGCAATTCAACATATTAGCGCTAAGTGAATTTTTTGGAACAGGTTTCACCTATACTGAAAATTCACAAAAAAAAACAAGGTCCTGTAGAAATACTTTCACTGCATAATTTAACCGTGCCAATTTTTTAATAACCAAGGAAGAACTTACACTAACATTACATACTCCATAAAGGTAAATTAACCATTTGTTAAAACCCATGGACAGTGATCAATTGACCTCTGTTGCGGCAGGAGAAATAAATTTGCACATAGTCTGTTTCCCTCATTAACAAAAAGAGAGAATGGACAAGTTATTTAATGCCAATAAGGAATACTCCAATAAATAGCATGATCGAATGGATTTACTGAAAGATTTGCTACAAATACTATCAGGGGCGCGTGCGCACACCAACACACAGAGTTAACTTGCATAATTTAACTGTGCTAGGAGAAATTACAGTCAGAGAACCAGCGGAGCACTCACCGGGCAGCCGTCCGGTAGGTCGCCGGAGTCAGGCGCCATGCGAAGGATCGAAGTTGCAGTCGTACTTCATCGCTCTCGCCCTCACCGGCTCGCCCGAGTAGAGCCTGGCCTTGTCTCTGTCCTCACCGCCGCCGGCCTCATGGAATCTCGACATCACGTCCGTCGCCGCGGATGCTGGAGAAGGTGGCCTCCAGCATGTGGAGCTCAGCCGTGCGGACTTAGGCGGCGGCCATGGCAGACAGTTGTTATCTTTTCTTTTGGTGTGGCAGGCAATGCGGCCAAAGACAGCTTGCAAGTTTGCAACCGTCTCTGCTGC
>NW_025251165.1:0-2123 GCF_018294505.1 Triticum aestivum | reverse complement strand
GAGGAGAGGATCGCCGGGTAGGGTTATGCTATGCGATGCTACTTGGAGATGCTGCTTGGATATGCTACTTGAAGATGCTACTTGGAGGACTTCAATCTACTCTCTCCTACATGCTGCAAGACGGAGGCTGCCAGAAGCGTAGTCTTCGACAGGATTAGTTATCCCCCTTTTATTCTGGCATTCTGCAGTTCAGTCCACTGATATGGCCTCCTTACACATATACCCATGCATATGTAGTTTAGTTCCTTGCTTGCGAGTACTTTGGATGAGTACTCACGGTTGCTTTCTCCCCCCTTTTTCCCCCTTTCCTTTCCTTCTGGTTGTTGCAACCAGATGCTGGAGTCCAGGAGCCAGACGTCACCGTCGACGACGACCCCTACTACACTGGAGGTGCCTACTACTACGTGCAGCCCGCTGACGACGACCAGGAGTAGTTAGGAGGATCCCAGGCAGGAGGCCTGCACCTCTTTCGATCTGTATCCCAGTTTGTGCTAGCCATCTTATGGCAACTTGTTTAACTTATGTCTGTACTCAGATATTGTTGCTTCCGCTGACTCGTCTATGATCGAGCACTTGTATTCGAGCCCTCGAGGCCCCTGGCTTGTATTATGATGCTTGTATGACTTATTTTATTTGTAGAGTTGTGTTGTGATATCTTCCCGTGAGTCCCTGAGCTTGATCGTACACATTTGCGTGCATGATTAGTGTACGATTAAATCGGGGGCGTCACAAGTTGGTATCAGAGCCGACTGCCTGTAGGAATCCCCCTTTCACACTTCTTGGCCGAAGTCGAGTCTAGACATTGCAAAACTTTTACTAACTTGGCTGTGTGCCTTACGGGCCCACGTCGCCATTGGGTGGTATTAGGATCTTTTACTCCTCGATCTTTACTCTGGGATTCTGAACTCTCTTCTATTCGGGTTAAACGATTTTGCTAATAACAAAACTAACTTTAGGTTCTCGCGAGTACTTTCTCCCGGAGAGCCCCTTCAGTCCAGATGGTCACCGACTGCACCAGAAGATTTCGGAGATACTCTTTGATATTCTCTCGAGACTTTGTGCCCATCACTTTTGCTATTCCCGACCACCGATAAATCCTTATGGATAACTACTTACACTAGCCATTCTTACGATCATTCCCCATTGTTCTTGTTATTACAAGATACCCGAAGTTTTCTCTATTGTTCCGAGAATACTTCGTGCCTACTGCCTAGCAGTTCTTTGCCACATGAATACCCCTTCAAATAAATCGCCGCACTTGCCGAGTATCCGCTCATCCCCAGTTGTTCTTGTGTTTCACAAAAGTCTTCAAAAATAATATTCGATCTTCCGAAAATCCTCTGGAGCCTTTGGCTCTTGAAATTCTTGCTTGCTTGCATTATGGTTAATCCCATAAGCCTCGTAGTCTTAATGACATTCCTTGTCATTATCATTTTGAGTCTGTTGACTCAATATGTTTGCGAATACACGCAATCATCATTGATCCTTATATATTACTTTCCGGCTGAGCTTCCATTCTTTTAAACTGGAATTGGTTCTCGACCAATCCAATTGTCGTTGATTATACCCTAAGGCTATTCAACTTATCCATCCCTAATCAGAGCATTGCTTCTGATCCCTTGATTTGGAAATCATAATTCCTATGCATTTGACAATTGAGTTAGTCAGTTGTTTCTATAATCTGATCTCCTTGCATTCTTCTTCCTCTAGTTGAGTACCGATGCTCACGTCAGAACCCTTTTGGACCACCAGATCCTTTGTTGGATTTTTCTGACAATGCCCTTCATATTCAATAACCTTGTGAGCCTTTCCTCTGATACATAATGCCTTTGGTAAATTGTATCCTCTCCTTTTGCCAACCATGCTCTGCTTTTGAGCTGGTGATATCCACTCTTGAAGATTGTGGTATATGTTTCCACGATACCCTAACGGGTTGATCCGATGCCTTCCTTTATATGTGTGAACTCGGAAGTTTTCACGAGTCATACTCATCTGGTATTTCACCAGGTAAAACTTTCAACACTAATGCCTTTATCAAAGCGAATAGTGAATGGAAGGTTATACATTGAAGAAGTGGGAGTCGACCTTGAACCTTGCGTTCATGCCCAGGGACACGATGTATA
>NW_025251164.1:0-2123 GCF_018294505.1 Triticum aestivum | reverse complement strand
GTTCGCACGTTCAAGCCAGAGATACCTGAGAAGTACGACAGGAGGCTGAACCTAGCAGAGTTCCTGAGTATCTACACCATCGTTGTTCAGGCTGCCGGGGGAAGAGATGAGAAGGTGTTTGCCAACTACTTCCCTTTGGCTGTCAAGTCCAATGTGAGGTCTTGGCTGATGCACCTACTGGAGAACTCCATCTCGTCGTGGGCCGACCTCTGCCATGAGTTCATTGGCGCCTTCACTGGCGGCCATCAGGAACTCGGCAGGCCCAACGATTTGCAGCTTCTCCAGCAGAAGGAAGGAGAAACTCTCCGTAAGTATTTACAGAGATTCAGCAGAGCTCATAGAAATATCCCAAATATCCATCCGGCAGCCGTAATAGCTGCCTTCTAGTCCAATGTGCGCAACCGTTGCATCCGTTCCAAGATGAACGTGCGGTTGCCGAAGACTGTGAATGAGCTTTACACATTAGTGGATAAGTGTGGTTGGATGGAGGAGGGAAGGAGATTGCCCGGAGAGGAAGATTGCATCAATGTTGATTTAGAGGATGAGGATGAATCAACTAGTCAGAAGAAGAGATAGAAGCGGAGAGATAAGGCAGTGATGACTGTTGAAGGATCCGGTACGCCTAGTACCGGCAAGAAGGCCAAAGCAGATGTCCCCGGCAAGGAAGTTGCCGTGTGCACTGACTGCAGGGAAGCCGCTGCTGCCGAGAAAGCTGGGAAAGGTGATGGGTCGTATTGCAAGATTCATCGGACCAAGGGCCACGACCTTCAAGAGTGTTATCAGGTTGAGCAGCTTGTCAAGTAGCAGAAAGCAGAGTATGAGAAGCATGACAAGGAAAAATGTCAGAATGTTGCTGGCAGGAAGGGCCGAGGTGGTGAAGCAAACCGCCCCGACAAGCTCTTTCGGAAACATGGAAAGCCCGCCAGAGGTCGACAGAAGGAAGCCTGTAATGATGAGAGTGATGGAGGGGATTAAGAGGAAACCAGTGAGCAAGAGTTTCAGAAGGCCACAGACGCCCTATGTATTGACGAGGTGCATCTTTGCACGCTTCTCACCGCCAGCTCAAGCGGTGGGCGCGAGAAGTCAATGTCGTGGAACCAGCGCCAGAGGCCCGGAAGCCGCTCAAGTGGTCCCGTACGCCCATCATCTTCGACGAGGAGAACCATCCTAGCCGCACCACTATGGTAGGATGCTTCCGTTGTTGGTCTCTCCAACAATCTGCAACCTCAAGGTCATAGAGATGCTGGTGGACGGCGGGGCCGGGTTGACTCTGATTTCCCCGGCAGTCATCGGCAAGCTTCAAATAGGAGAAGAGTTAGAGGTTACCGACACGTTTCAAGGAGTTAATCCCGGCAGGAGCCGTCCTAAGGGAAAGATCGCGCTGCCGGTAACGTTTGGGGGAGAACTGAACTACTGGACTGAGAGGATTGTGTTTGATGTGGTTGATCTCCCCCTGCCGTACAATGGGATTCTGGGACGCCCGACCCTGGCTAAGTTCATGGCAGCATCTCACTATGCCTACAACACCTTGAAGATGCCTGGGCCACCGGGAGTCATCACCATCCCATCAGATGAGAAGTATGCCATTATTTGTGTGGACAAGATGTACCGGGATGCGGTCGCGGCAGAGGCCGCGATAGCGGCATCTCCCGCCAAGGAAAGCAAAGAAAAGAAGAGAGGCTGTAAGACCTCCGGCAAGGAGTCCGGGAAGCGTGCCCCCACCGAGTGCACGACACCCGTTGACAACATGCCGGAGTGCTCCAACAGCAAAAGATCCAAGGTTGTTGTACCTCAAGTGAAGAAGGTCCCGGCATGGTTGGCTGGCGTTGATGGTACCTTTACTATCAGCGCCACCCTTGATGACAAATAGGAAAGCACGCTCATTGTCTTCCTGCGGGCGAATATCGATGTGTTTACCTGGCAGCCATCTGATATCCCCGGTGTTCCCAGGGAGGTAATTGAGCACCACCTTGCTGTCTGCCCACATGCCCGACCTGTCAAGCAGAAAGTATGGAAGCAGGCCTTGGAGAGGCATCAGTTCATTGCGGAAGAGATCAAGAAACTTGAGGCAACTGGTTTGGTCAGAGGAGTATTGCACCCCCACGTGGTTGGCAAATCCACTG
>NW_025251163.1:0-2123 GCF_018294505.1 Triticum aestivum | reverse complement strand
TATCCGAACATCATAGTTGCACCCTATTGGATATGGTGCGTACCATGATGTCTCTTATCGAATTACCACTATCGTTCATGGGTTAGGCATTAGAGACAACCACATTCACTTTAAATAGGGCACCACGTAATTCCGTTGAGACGACACCGTTTGGAGAAACCTAAGTTGTCGTTTCTTAAAGGTTTGGGGCTGTGACGCTTATGTGAAAAAGTTTCAGGATTGATAAGCTCGAACCCAAAGCGGATAAAATACATCTTCATAGGACACCCAAAACAGTTGGGTATACCTCCTAATTCAGATCCGAAAGCAATATGAATTGTTTCTAGAATCGGGTCCTTTCTCGAGGAAAGGTTTCTCTCGAAAGAGTTGAGTGGGAGGATGGTGGAGACTTGATGAGGTTATTGAACCATCACTTCAACCAGTGTGTAGCAGGGCACAGGAAGTTGTTCCCGTGGCACCTACACCAATTGAAGTGGAAGCTTATGGTATTGATCATGAAGTTTCGGATCAAATCACTGCCGTACCTCGTAGGGTGACAAGGATACGTACTACTTCAGAGTGGTACGGTAATCCTGTCTTGGAAGTCATGTTGCTAGACAATAATGAACCTACGAGCTATGGAGAAGCGATGGTGGGCCCAAATTCCGACAAATGGTTAGAAGCCATAAAATCCGAGATAGGATCCATGTATGAAAACAAAGTGTAGACTTTGGAAGAACTACTTGATGGTCATAAGGCTGTTAGGTACATATGGATTTTGAAAGGAAGACAGACAATGATGGTAAGTGTCACCATTGAGAAAGCTCGACTTGTCATTAAGATGTTTTTCGACAAGTTCAAGGAGTTGACTACGATGAGACTTTCTCACTCGTAGCGATGCTAAGAGTCTGTTGGAATTATATTAGCAATTACTGCATTATTTATGAAATCTTGCAGATAGGATGTCAAAACATTGTTTCCTCGACGATTCTTGAGGAAAGGTTGTATGTGATACAACCGGAAGGTTTTGTCTATCCTGAAATATGCTAATAAGTATGCAAAGCTCCAGCAATCCTTCTGAGGACTGGAGTGAGCATCTCGGAGTTGGAATGTATGCTTTGATGATGATCAAAGATTTTGGGTGTATACAAAGTTCATGAGAAACTTGTATTTCCAAAGAAGTGAGTGGGAGCACTATAGAATTTCTGATGAGTATATGTTGTTGACATATTGTTGATCAGAAATGACGTAGAATTTCTAGAAAGCATATAGGGTTATTTGAAAGGTGTTTTTCAATAGAAAACCTGGATTAAGCTATTTGAGCATTGAGCATCAAGATCTATAAGGATAGATCAAAATGCTTAATAATACTTTCAAATGAGCACATACCTTGACATGATCTTGAAGGTGTTCAAGATGGACCAGTCAAAGAAGGAGTTCTTGCCTGAGTTGTAAGGTATGAAGTTAAGACTTAAAGCTCGACCATGGCAGAAAAGAGAGAAAGGAACGAAGGTCGTCCCCTGTGCTTAAGACATAGGCTCTACAGTATGCTATGCTGTGTACCGCACCTGAAGTGTGCTTTGCCATGAGTCAGTCAAGGGGTACAAGAGTGATCCAAGAATGGATCACAAGACAGCGGTCAAAGTTATCCTTAGTAACTAGTGGACTAAGGAATTTTCTCAATTATGGAGGTGGTAAAAGAGTTCGTCGTAAAGGGTTACGTCGATGCAAGCTTAACACCTATCCGGATAGCTCTGTGTAGAGATACCGGATACGTATAATGGAGCAACAATTTAGAATAGCTCCAAGTAGAACAGTTATTTGGAATAGCTCCAAATAGAACGTGGTAGCTGCATCTAGGAGATGACATAGAGATTTGTAAAGCACACACGGATCTGAAAGGTTCAGACCCGTTGACTATAACCTCTCTCACAAGCATAACATGATCAAACCCAGAACTCATCGAGTGTTAATCACATGGTAAATGTGAACTAGATTATTGACTCTAGTAAACTCTTTGGGTGTTAGTCACATGGGGATGTGACCTTGAGTGTTAATCACATATCGATGTGAACTAGATTATTGACTCTAGTGCAAGTGGGAGACTGTTGGAAATATGCCCTAGAGGCAATAATAAATTGATT
>NW_025251162.1:0-2123 GCF_018294505.1 Triticum aestivum | reverse complement strand
CTTGTTGTGCTGAGATGTCGGGTGCAGTGGCTGTCAGCCTGCCATGACGACGGGGCGGCGAACCTGCGTGGCTCGGTGCCGGAGCGGCAACGTCCGAACCAATGAACCTGCATATCAAAAGTGCACACCGAAAGCAAAGAATTTTTTGGATATACTAAATTATACATAATAACAAAACTGGAATAAGTGCACTTGATCCGTAGCCATCGTAGTAAAGGAACTTCCCGAAGCGCTATATGGCATTACGTGGGAGGTAGCTAGGGCTAGCACCATCCATCAATCAAACCTCGATGGTTGTACACAACCAGTATTATTCCCTGCATTTTTCTTTTAGCTAGTCCATTGCTGCACGGTTGGGAGTAGGTCATGGGGACACGCCATTCTTGGATGCGTCTGTTGAAATTGGCTAGCCAAAAATTGTTCGTATCGGAACTGGCCGGACCGTGTCGATGGACCGAATTTTAAACGGTCGCTAAAACCATACACAGAAAAGAACATGCAAACCAGCAGAAAATATTCTGTGTGATAATTTATATAATACAAGTAATTTAGAAAAATATAACTTGATATTTTTGTTCGGAGGAGCAATACGCAGAGATCTGAGGTGAAAAAGGCTGAACATAAGCAGAGCAGTATGGCCTTATACGTGTATCAATGCATCCTTGGAAGGCGTGACAATCCATTAGACTTTCGAGTGAAGTTCATCACGTGGACTTTACTAGTAGTCTCGTGGGTCTTGAGTTCTCCAGGGCTAGCTCACATAAAAAGTAAGAACACTTCCCGGATAATATGATCTCCATGGGATATACTGCCATGGAGAAATTAGACATGGCCTGTCCTCGGCATTGTCCTCGGCTGCAACTCCGCCGGCGGAACCGTATATTTTTCCTTCCAGCAAATCTAGTTTGCTGTCTGCAGGTGCGCCTAATGGGGAACCCCTCGGCTGGGACGCAGTCGGCCATGATCTTCCATAATGCGTGCAACATGTACTCCGAGCTGTGTCTGTTGCCAGTCCGTGGTAGACATCGGATCCGACATATGACCAGGTGACGCACATAGCCGCCGCCGCTGCTGGAATTTTCTTATCCGTCTACAAACAAAGTAGCACGATTCGGCAGCAATGATTTGCGAAGAAACATGATTTATGTAAAACAGATTTAACTAGAAAAATATCACCTGATTATCTCATCAATCCGTAACGATCGCCCAGCAGACTCTTAATGAAAGCACCAATGTCGGTTCTATATCCGGCGTATCTCGTAATAGGGTCCTAAGCTAGGTGTCTTGGAGCGATGGTAACATGGACACGGGATTTTACCTAGCTCCGGGCTCTCTCGAAGAGATAATACCCTACATGCTGCTTTTGATTGTTTTCGTATGAGGTGTAGTATAGAGTACATGTATCTACCCCGAGATGATAGTAATGAAATTTTTAAAGACTCATCTGGTCAAATTTCTCAGACTTATTCTTTTTGAAAAACCTTCTAAGAACGCATATGACCTCTTCAAATTCCCCGCAAGTATACTTTGTTCACATGTACTCATGTCCGCTGCTGAATCACTAGGTTCTCATCAACTTAACTCATTTGCAGCGTTTCTCGAAGAAAAGTTGCATACCTTTTCAGAAACTTCAGTTGTTCATATTCCTCAGCTGAAGAAAATGGCTGATGGAAAGAAGCCACAGAAGGGTGGAAAGAGGCCTGAGGTCAATACTGCTTTTGAAATCCCTGATGACATTTATGCTGGGTACTGCACACCCCCTGAGGATGATAGAAATCAGCGCAAGGTGCGCATTCAAAAGATTGAGAGGAGATGGGCACGGAAATGGAGGGAGTACAAATATGTTACTACCAAGTATATGAAGAAATTCGCTCTCAATCCTCCATGCCCAAGACCTCCGTTGGCACCTGACCAATTGACAGATCCCACCAGCCTCAAGCGCGGTGTGGATTATCCTGATGAATGGGCAAAGCGCCAGGCCAAACTGGCCAAACAAGCAAAGGAAGCCGTGAGGAAATTTAATGAAGACTCTGCTGCTGCTGCTACCACCGTTGATGCCTCTGCAAGCAAGCCGAAGAAGGCGATGCCTAAGAAGCCTGCGCACAAGCCAAATGCTTCTTCCT
>NW_025251161.1:0-2123 GCF_018294505.1 Triticum aestivum | reverse complement strand
CATTACGAATATATACCTGAGGTCGACCTGCTGGTGGTGGTGCTGGTGGGTGCACGTAGTTCTGATTTTGATCAACCTCATCCTCATAATCGCCCGCATACTCATCATCCTCCTGGGTACCAGCAGCAGCAGTAGCAGGAGCCAAAGAAGCATCAATAACAGGAACAGCAGCACCAGAAGTTTGGCCATCCTCAATAGGAACACGCTTCGCTCGTCCATACTGATTCGGAAGGATGCGTTGTTGTTGGTGTTGCAGAGGTGCGATAGGTGCAGCCGGCGGTGGTGGTGGTAAACGCGCGAGCAATTCATTAAACTTGCTATCAAGCTTTGTTTCGAACGTCTTCTCCATGCCATCTATCTTCTCCATGGCCTCGTCAAATCTGTTTAGCACATCTTGCACCTGTCCACTCATCATTTGCTGAAATTTATCATGTAGCTGTTTGTTCGTCAGGTTCTCCCAATCAGTCTCATCGCCTTGTGATCCTACCATGGTTAGCAGCAAATAGAAACACACAAGAATATGATCCTACAGACTACTAAGAAGTGGTGGTGGTGTATCACAAACCCGTCAAGCAAAACTCAAATTCTTACCAGTTCTTACCCAGCAGCAGGCGGTGATCGGCAACCGTTGTAGTCAAAACTCTCAAAGCTTGGATAGAGCGATTACCAGGGAGAGTCAAACGCACGATGTAGATGTATGTGGAGCTGGGAAGGCTTATAATATGGTAGCAAAAAGGGTCAGCAATAATCAATTCAGAGATGCAAAGTTGAATAAACGCTCAACGACGGTACTGTGCTGGTCCTAGGCTAGACCGTGCTAGAGACATGAGCCTAGAACACTAACAAAATCACGGCGCTGCACGTAAACAAGGAAAAAGCACACTCTGGAAAAAAAAATTCGCTCTTTTTTTTTGCGCTGCTTTTTTTTTTGCGAAAAATCACTATAATGGCGAGTGTCTCAAAACTCTTCCTAGGTCAAACTGACAGGATGGACACGAAATTTTTTCGACCAATTTTTTTTTTCGTTTTTTTGACTGCCCGGACCCAAAAACTAGAAACGGGTCAAAAAAACTTCCTATAATGGCACCTGTCTCAAAACACTCAGAAACACCTAAAAATAGGATAGCCAGAATTTTTTTCGAAAAATGTGTTTTCGAAAAATTTTGGGCCTAAACGGAGGGTGGTTTCCGAACTTTTTTTTTTGCACTGCTTTTTTTTTCGAAACCTACTCCGGCAAGGAAACACAAATCGGAATCTAGATGGATCTCGAAAACACACCTAATATGCAAGGAACTTGGATTGGTGGTGGATATATGGTGGTGGTATATGGCAGCGGTGGTGGTATATGGCATCGGTGGTAATATATGGATATGGATCGGTGGTGGTATATGGATACGGATTGGTGGTGGTATATGGATACGAATTCGGAGCGGTGGTGGTAGGTGACAGGGGCGATGATGATGGTGCGGTGGCGGCGTGACAACTTATGACCAAAACTCGAAACTCTAAAAGACTAACGCTAAGACCAGCAACTAGACACGACGATGCAACCGCAAATTCAGCAAAGCAAAACCCTAAAAAGATTATGCAAAGGCTCAGATTGGTTCGGATATGATGAACTAACCCTATTTTTTTTGGCTTCTTCGTGGACTGTAGGTATGAAGAACAGACTCGATCTAAACTACGAAAAACTGTAAAATCTCACCGAGCAACCTGGAAATCTGATACCACTTGATAGAGGCAAAGGTGTCCTGTCTTTCGATAAGATGATGGATATCGCTTTGGTGGAAGTCGACTTTGACGATCCGACTACGAACGTGCGAGGACGTCGCGCCTTAGCAATCGCTAAACCAACTCCGAGAGGTTATTGACCACGCCGGAGCATGATCAACCTGACCACGAGGGTCTGTTTCCTGCGAGCAAATGAAGAACAAGCAAGAAACTAAGATTGCAATCTGGATATTGCGAACATAAGATGAAAGCTTTATTGATCAAGGTGGGGTTCTGTGATGCCTTTGTCTGGTTGTTGAACACAAACGAAGTACGCGAAGTTGCAGCTGTGGCGAACTTTAATCTAAACAAAACCCAAAGTCTAAACGATGCCCTAAGGGCTGTATATATGG
>NW_025251160.1:0-2123 GCF_018294505.1 Triticum aestivum | reverse complement strand
TTTTTTGTCTTCTCCACAACCACCGTTCTACACCACATATAGTGCTATGTCCATGGCTCGCGCTCATGTATTGCGTGAAAGTTGAAAGAGTTTGAGATTATTAAAGTATGAAACAATTTCCTGGCTTGTCATCGGGGTTGTGCATGATTAAATACTTTGTGTGATGAAGATAGAGCAACAGTCAGACTATATGATTTTGTAGGGATAACTTTCTTTGGCCATGTTATTTTGAGAAGACATGATTACTTTGATTAGTATGCTTGAAGTATCACGATTTTCATGTTAATATGAACTTTTATTTTGTATCATTTGGATCTGAACATTCATGCCACAATAAAGAAAATTACATTGAGAATTATTGTAGGTAGCATTCCACATCAATTTTTTTATCATTTACCTACTCGAGGACGAGCAGGAATTAAGCTTGGGGATGCTTGACATGTCTCCAACATATCTATAATTTTTGATTGTTCCATGCTATTATATTACCCCTTTTGGATGTTTATGGGCTTTATTTTACACATTTATATCATTTTTGGGACTAACCTACTAACCGGAGGCCCAGCCCGTATTGCTGTTTTTTGCTATTTCAGTATTTTGAAGAAAAGGAATATCAAACGGAGTCCAAACGGAATGAAACCTTTGGAATGAACGTGATCCAGAGGACTTGGAGTGCAAGTCAAGAAGCATCTGAGGCCTCCACGAGATAGGAGGGCGCGCCCCCTGTCTCGTGGGCCCCTCGGGCGTCCACCGATGTACTCTTCCTCCTATATAAGCCTACGTACCCCGAAAACATCCAGGGAGCCTCCGAAACACAATTTCCACCGCCGTAACCTTCTGTATCCGCGAGATCCCATCTTGGAGCCTTCGCCGGCGCTCCGTCGGAGGGGGAATCGACCATGAAGGGCTTCTACATCAACACGATAGCCCCTCCGATGACTTGTGAGTAGTTTACCACAGACCTACAGGTCCATAGCTACCAGCAGCAGAAATATCCTACACCACGGGCCTGCATCCTGGCCCATGAACGGTTGGGTTCCTAGTCGTATGCAGGCCTTGGTGTTAGAATTCTCCTGCCTTTGGTAGGTGAGCATTTTTTTTGCAATTGACATGTGTTTTGATCTTCTTCAAAACACGTACTAAATTTTACACATGCTCACTTGCATGCAATACACAATTTTGTTTCAATTGACATGTGTTTTGATCTTCTTCAAAACATCTAATAAATTTTACACATGCTCACTTACATGTAAAACACATGACTATTAATGGAATTTCAACAAAAATGAGGTCGTTGTGTATGAATTCTGCTCCCAGTCTAGTCATGCATGCATGCCATGGTCATGGTCAGGTGTGCATAAAGTTTGCAATCATTTAGTGGGACGAGGAAGGAAAACCTCTTTCAGACTTGCCCTCCGGCAGACCCAAATGGTCCGGCTTGTACATGGTGCATGTAGAGGCATGCATGAGATACCCAACTTTTTGGACCATATGGGCATGGCCAATGTGGTCCCCCAGACAAGGTCTGCACGAATTCGGACACAATACGCACGTTGCGTCAAAGTTGGGGTAGTGTTCTAGGGTTTTATAGCTGCAAAAACCGTACAAAATGCATCGAGTGTCAGAAATGAATGATACTTGTCATGCATACTTGCCATGGTCATCTTAGGGAGTGCATAAAGTTTGGTCTCAATTGGTGAGACCGAGAAGAAAAACCTGCTAGTAGTACATGGTGCATGTGGATGCATGCATGCGATTGTCCTAACTAGATTTGATTTAAAAATATTTCAAGTATCAAACAGAAAAGAAAATTTATGATTAGGAAGGACAAACATGAAAAGTGAAATAAAAGACAACATGATATCGTACATTATTTAAAGTTATAACTGTCAAAACAAAGAAAAGAGGAGAATATAGAAAACAGAAGAAAAATTTGGATGAATAAGTGCAATGAAAGACACATATTATCTTACATTTAAAAAATAATTCAAATATAAAAATTATAATATATATTAGAATGAAGAAGTGAAATAAAAGATAACATATTATCTTATATTTTAAAAATATTTCAAATATAAAGAAGAGAAGAAATATTAGAATGAAGAAGTGAAAAAAACACAACA
>NW_025251159.1:0-2123 GCF_018294505.1 Triticum aestivum | reverse complement strand
GACGGCGTCCTCAGCCACGGCGGCCTGTCGCTCCCTCACCTCCAGCCTCTCCAGCGCCAAGCTGTGTTCCACGGCCTCCAGCGCCAAGTCCTCGTGGCGCCTTAGGAGCTCCGCCTCAGCAAGGGCCACCTCATCTAGAGAGGAGGCCAACAGGGCATGGTGCTCCTCAACTTCGAGCAGCAGGGCCGCATTTGAAAACAGGAGATCTCGCTCCCGCTCCTCAGCCGCCCCACGATAGTGGTTGGTTGCCTCGGCCTCTTCCATCGCAGGGCGCAAGCTTCACGAGAAGCCGTGAGAGAGACCGCCGCGCGTGCTTCAGCCTCGTTACACCAAACCTTCACAAGGTTGATGGCCACCTTCAGCCGCTGCCACTCATCCTCCAAGTGGCGGTTCTCTACCTCGAGCCTGGTGTCGATGTTGGCAAGATCCCCGCCAATATGGACCATCGCATGCATCGCCTCACCAAAAAACCCGAAGCGCACTGTACTACGCCCGCGGGCAACCGCGAGCTCATCGCCAAGATCTTCACCTGCTCCGTAAGTCGTTCGGGAGGCGCTGGGCCCCTCGCGAGTCGCCGGTCAGGGGCTGGCTGGCGTAGCCCCACAGTTTGAAGACGAAGGATGCCCAGAGGACGCCACCTGCCGGCAACGGCAAGAGGGAGGATCGCCAGCGCACCCCTCGCCTCGGGGGCAGAGTCGCGGGGGGAGAGAACATGGGGCCCGGCTCCGAGGCACCCCCGCGGTGCCGTGCTGGATGGAGTTTGACTTGCACCCTGCGCAGGCTCGAGGCGCTGGGAGCTGCGCACATGCGCCTAGCTGGAATCCTTGGGGGTGCCCGCCTCCCGAGGTTTCGTCTTCATGGAGATCCTACAAAAACCCCAGCCATGAGAAAACGCGGCGCGCTTGGGGATCAAGAGCGAAGGTACTTACTCATCGGCGACCACGTATCTCCTCGACTTCAGTGGCCGACGAGTGCCATCGTCGTGGCATGGGGACCTCTTCCTCTTCAGGAGCGACTCGAGGCAAAGGCGGTGCCGACCCGGTCCCAACGGGCGATCCTCGGGAGGGGGAGCACCCAGCGTGATATCTGGAGCAGGGGTCCCAAGGGTACGGGCACCCTGCGAGACTTCTTGGCTCACGCCTCTAGGGCCACTGGTGGGCTCCTCATCGCCAGTGGCCGCTCTGGAACCACCGTCCCCGGCGTCAGGGGCTCCTGCCTCTAGAGCCTGGTGTTGCGCAGGCTCTGCAGCAGCCCCTTCCGGGACCCCAAAAGCCTGAGGCTCCTAAGCCTCTAACAAGGCTGAGCCTCTAGAGGAGCTCTCGATAGCTGACAGAGGCGCGCGTCCCCCTGCCTCCACACTCGGGGCGCACGCGGCAGGGGCGATCAAGAGAGGAGCCAAGAAGACGGGATTCTCGCGGGGCCCCTCAATGCCCTCGGGAAGCAACCCCCACTCATCTAACAGAGGCATCTGCCCCGCGAAGGCCTCCTTGTTCGAGCACAGATAAAGAAGACAGCCACCCCCCGGAAGGTCAGCAGGCTCGGGCTCACCAGTTAGGTGCTTGAGCACCACACTCAAGGTATCAGCAGCAAGCGACGACTTCTGCAACCTCATCGGATCCTCGACGCCGGTGAAGTCCCACATCGAGCGAGCATGGTGTTGGAGGGTGGCAATTCGCTGCGTCATGAATTCCTTCACCACCATTGGCGCCGTCACCTCCAGTTCCCGGAGCCTCGCCAATCTGTTCCAAACAAAAGCAAGACGCCGGTAGGTGAGCCTCTCATGGCACCAGCCGGAGCTAGGCGAGGCCGGCGACCCAGGAATCGTGAGCAGGGGGCTGAACGCGCGGGCGTCCATCAGGACCCACTGCTTCTGGAATCGCTTCGTGATGGGCGAAAGCTTGAAGTTGATCCCCGAGCAAGCGGTCGCGGACACGGCTTTGAAGGTCGCGCACCCAGAGCATTAGCGGGCGTCCACCAACCGGAGCAGGAAGAAATGGCGAAACAAGGCCACGGAGGGAGTGATGCCCACCATGGCCTCGCAGAGAAAAGCGAAGACGGCAAGGAGGATGACAGAGCAGGGATCCAGATGCAACAGATGGATCTGGTAATGCGACATCACGGCG
>NW_025251158.1:0-2123 GCF_018294505.1 Triticum aestivum | reverse complement strand
AACTCCCACTTAGATAGACATCCGTCTAATCATCTAAGTGATTACGTGATCCAAATCAACTAAACCATGTCCGATCATCACGTGAGATGGAGTAGTTTCAATGGCGAACATCACTATGTTGATCATATCTACTATATGATTCACGCTCGACCTTTCGGTCTTCGTGTTCCGAGGCCATATCTGCATATGCTAGGCTCGTCAAGTTTAACCTGAGTATTCCGCGTGTGCAACTGTTTTGCACCCGTTGTATTTGAACGTAGAGCCTATCACACCCGATCATCACGTGGTGTCTTAGCACGAAGAACTTTCGCAAAGGTGCATACTCAGGGAGAACACTTTTATCTTGAAATTTTAGTGAGAGATCATCTTATAATGCTACCGTCAATCAAAGCAAGATAAGATGCATAAAAGATAAACATCACATGCAATCAATATAAGTGATATGATATGGCCATCATCATCTTGTGCTTGTGATCTCCATCTCCGAAGCACCGTCATGATCACCATCGTCACCGGCGCGACACCTTGATCTCCATCGTAGCATCGTTGTCGTCTCGCCAACTATTGCTTTTACGACTATTGCTACCGCTTAGTGATAAAGTAAAACAATTA
This sequence comes from Triticum aestivum, assembly GCF_018294505.1. NCBI lineage: Eukaryota > Viridiplantae > Streptophyta > Magnoliopsida > Poales > Poaceae > Triticum > Triticum aestivum. Next base: position 1,511 of record NW_025251158.1, on the reverse strand, counting down.
CATGGCGATTGCATTTCATACAATAAAGCGACAACCATATGGCTCCTGCCAGTTGCCGATAACTCGGTTACAAAACATGATCATCTCATACAATAAAATATAGCATCATGTCTTGATCATATCACATCACAACATGCCCTGCAAAAACAAGTTAGACGTCCTCTACTTTGTTGTTGCAAGTTTTACGTGGCTGCTACGAGCTTAGCAAGAACCGTTCTTACCTACGCATCAAAACTACAACGATAGTTTGTCAAGTTTGTGCTGTTTTAACCTTTGCAAGGACCAGGCGTAGCCACACTCGGTTCAACTAAAGTGAGAGAGACAGACACCCGCCAGTCACCTTTAAGCAACGAGTGCTCGCAACGGTGAAACCAGTCTCGCGTAAGCGTACGCGTAATGTCGGTCCGGGCCGCTTCATCTCACAATACCGCTGAACTAAAGTATGACATGCTGGTAAGCAGTATGACTTATATCGCCCACAACTCACTTGTGTTCTACTCGTGCATAACATCAACGCATAAAACCAGGCTCGGATGCCACTGTTGGGGAACGTAGTAATTTCAAAAAAATTCCTACGCACACGCAAGATCATGGTGATGCATAGCAACGAGAGGGCAGAGTGTTGTCCACGTACCCTCGTAGACCGAAAGCGGAAGCGTTAACACAACGCGGTTGATGTAGTCGTACGTCTTCATGATCCGACCGATCAAGTACCGAACGCACGGCACCTCCGAGTTCAGCACACGTTCAGCTCGATGACGTCCCTTGAACTCCGATCCAGCCAAGTGTTGAGGGAGAGTTTCGTCAGCACGACGGCGTGGTGACGATGATGATGTTCTACCGACGCAGGGCTTCGCCTAAGCACCGCTACGATATTATCGAGGTGTAATATGGTGGAGGGGGCACCGCACACGGCTAAAAGATCGTTGATCAATTGTGTGTCGAGAGGTGCCCCTGCCCCCGTATATAAAGGAGCAAGGGGGAGGCCGCCGGCCAAGGGAGGAGAGGCGCGCCAGGAGGAGTCCTACTCCTACCGGGAGTAGGACTCCCCCCCTTTTTCCATGTTGGACTAGGAGAGGAAGGGGGAAAAGGTGGAGGGGAGGAAGGAAGGGGGGCGCCGCCCCCCTCTCCTTGTCCTATTCGGACTGGGGGGAGGGGCGCGCGGCCCTGCCCTGGCCTCCTCTCCTCTCTTCCACCTAGGCCCACTAAGGCCCATTAAGTTACCAGGGGGGTTCCGGTAACCTCCCGGTACTCCGGAAAAATCCCGATTTCACCCGGAACACTTCCGATGTCCAAACATAGGCTTCCAATATATCAATCTTTATGTCTCGACCATTTCGAGACTCCTCGTCATGTCCGTGATCACATCCGGGACTCCGAACAACCTTCGGTACATCAAAACATATAAACTCTTAATATAACTGTCATCGTAACGTTAAGCGTGCGGACCCTACGGGTTCGAGAACTATGTAGACATGACCGAGACACCTCTCCGGTCAATAACCAATAGC
>NW_025251157.1:0-2123 GCF_018294505.1 Triticum aestivum | reverse complement strand
GGGGGGGGGCGCCACCTCCTCCTTCCTTCCTCACGCACTCCAAATAAGGAAGGGGGCGCCACTTGGGAAGGGACCCCAAGTAAAATTTGGCCTACTTGGGGGAGCCTCCTGGCTGCTCCCTCCTCCTCCACCTATATATATGTGGGAGGGGGCACCTAGCACACCCAGAACATTATCTTAGCCGTGTGCGGTGCCCCCTCCACCGTTTACACACCCAGTTATATTTTCGTAGTGCTTAGGCGAAGCCCTGCGGAGATAGCTTCACCATCACCGTCACCACGCCATCGTGCTGCCAGAACTCATCCACTACCTCGCCGTCTTGCTGGATCAACAAGGCGGAGGACGTCATCAAGCTGAACATGTGCTGAACGCGGAGGTGCCGTACGTTCGATGCCCGATCGGTTGGAGCGCGAAGAAGTTCGACTACATCAACCGCGTTGTCAAACGCTTCCGCTTACGGTCTACGAGGGTACATAGACACACTCTCCCCTCTCATTGCTATGCTCCTATTTGATAGATCTTGCATGTGCATATAATTTTTTTTGTTTTCCATGCAATGTTTCCCAGCACTAACCTTACAGAGCATGAAGATAAAAGATTATTGAAAACTCCGAGGAAGCACCATGCAGCTATTGGATATACTCTTGATGATCTTAAGGGCATTAGTCCCACTCTCTGTCAGCACAAGATCAATATGGAACCTGATGCTAAGCCCGTTGTTGATCATCAAACACAATAAAATCCTAAGATGAAGGAAGTGGTAAGAACTGAAATATTAAAGCTTCTGGAAGCAGGTATAATCTATCCCATAGCTGATAGTAGATGGGTAAGTCATGTTCATTATGTTCCTAAAAAGGGTGGTATTACTGTTGTTCCCATTTACAAAAATGAACTTATTCCACAAAGCATAGTGACTGGCTGTAGAATGGTAATTGATTTTACAAAATTAAATAAATCTACTAGGAAAGATCATTACCGTCTGCCTTTCATTGATCAAATGTTAGAAAGACTATCTAAGCACACACATTTTTGCTTTCTTGATGGATATTCTGGTTTCTTACAAATACCTGTATCACAGCCTAATCAAGATAAAACCACCTTTACTTGCCCTTTTGGAACTTATGCTTATAGACGTATGCCTTTTGGTTTATGCAATGCACTCTGACTTTTGTGAAAAGATTGTTGAGGTTTTCATGGATGATTTTTCTGTTTATGGAACTTCTTTTGATGTTTGCTTAAGCAACCTTGATTGAGTTTTGTAGAGATGTGGACAAACTAATCTTGTGTTGAATTGGGAGAAGTGCCACTTTATGGTGAATGAAGGTATTGTCTTGGGGCATAAAATTTCTGAACGAGGTATTGAGGTGGATAAAGCTAAGGTTGATGCAATTAAGAAAATGCCATCTCCTAAAGACATTAAAGGTATTCATAGTTTCCTTGGTCATGCTGGTTTTTATAGGAGGTTTATTAAAGACTTCTCTAAAATTTCTAGGCCTCTTATTAATCTTTTACAAAAGGATGTTCCATTTGTTTTTGATGATGATTGTGTAGAAGCCTTTGAAACACTTAAGAAAGCCTTAACTTCTGCACCTATTGTTCAACCACCTGATTGGAACTTGCCTTTTGAAATTATGTGTGGTGTGATGCTAGTGATTATGCTGTTGGTGCTGTTCTAGGACAAAGAGTTGATAAGAAATTAAATGTTAACCAGCAAAACTTTAGACAATGCATTATGCTATTATTGAAAAAGAATTTTTAGCTCTTGTGCTTGCTTGTGATAAATTCAGATCTTACATAGTTGATTCTAAAGTAATTGTTCACACCGATCATGCTACTATTAAATATCTTATAGAAAATAAAGATGCTAAACGTAGACTCATTAGGTGGGTTCTTTTGCTACGAGAATTTGATTTACACATCACGGATAGGAAGGGAGCTGAGAACCCCGTAGATGATAACTTGTGTAGGTTAGAAAATATCCTTGATGACCCACTGCCTGTTGATGATAGTTTCCTTGATGAACAATTAGTTGTCATAAATGCTTGTCATAATACCCCTTGGTATGCTGACTATGCTAATTATATTGTTGCTAAATTTATACCACCTAGTTTCACATACCAACA
>NW_025251156.1:0-2123 GCF_018294505.1 Triticum aestivum | reverse complement strand
GAGAGGGCCCAGAGATACCTCTACGATACACGGAGTGACAAATCATAATCTTGATCTATGTCAACCCAACAAACACCTTCGGACACACCTGTAGAGCATCTTTATAATCACCCAGTTACGTTGTGACGTTTGATAGCACACAAGGTGTTCCTCCGGTATTCGGGAGTTGCGTATCTCATAGTCAGACGAACATATGTATAAGTCATGAAAAAAGCAATAGCAATAAAACTAAATGATCATTTATGCTAAGCTAATGGATTGGTCTTGTCGATCACATCATTCTCCTAATGATGTGACCCCGTTCATCAAATGACAATAGTCTATGGTTAGGAAACTTAACCATCTTTGATTAACGAGCTAGTCTAGTAGAGGCATACTCGGGACACTTTGTTTTGTTTATGTATTCACACATGTATCAAGTTTCCGGTTAATACAATTCTAGCATGAATAATAAACATTTATCAATGATATAAGGAAATAAAATAATAACTTTATTATTGACTCTAGGACATATCCATTAAAATTTCATCAAAAAATCTTGCAACCAATCCCGGCAGCAACGTGCACGATATCATTTAGTATTAATATGTTGGAAGAGAAAGGAATAGCAAAAGAGATGGTTTTCCCTTTCTTGGCTAAGAGATGAGGTATAGTTACATATTTTTGGAAACAGAGACACGCCACCCATGGGCCGGCAAACTGTGCCCATCCCCATCATGCCAGAGCACATGACGCCTGCCCCCAATGCCCAGCAGCCTGCGCGCGGTCCCGTCTTCCAAGAGCACACATAGCACGCTCTCGTCACGCCGCAGCCTGCGCCTGGCCGCTTGGTCTTTGGGTTTGAGTTGGAGGTTGAAGTCCTTCTGTCCCCGACATGCACGAGCGGGCAGAGAAGGAGCACGCATGCGAGCGCGTCGAGTTAGCCAACACCACCCACGGTAACACCGAACGTGCTGAGTGCGTCCCCGCTGCATGCCATTTTGTAGCCGTATTCGAGGATGCCATGGGCCGCGAAGCGGGCATGAGTCGATCAAAGCGGTGGAGGTGTTTGTTGGCCACATGGATCACTTGTGCAGAACCGGGCTATATCACTGGTTCGTAAGTCCCTTTAGTGCAGGTTCTGTAACCAGCACTAAAAGGTGAGGACTAAAGATCCCCTCCTGTTTCGTACCGGTTCAACACAAACCGCCACTAATAGGCCATCACGTGGCACCGGCCAGCATCGGGGGCGGGGAGACCTTTAGTACCGGTTGGTAACATCAACTGGTACTAAAAGGTTTGGGGGCTTTTGGGTTCATGATTTCTTTTTTCCTTTAATTCTGTGTTTTCTATTTAATTCTTTTTCATTTGCTGGTGTTTTACGATATATATATATATATATATATATATATATATATATATAATTTGGTATATGCAATTTCTCCTACATGGAGGCATTACTGCGGTAACGGGTAATGGTATTCTCCTTTCAGATCTATGACCTGGTCAAGCAAAAATCTCGCTATTTCCTTTTGAATTGCTCGTACGCGATCCGTTGGTAGGAGCTTATCCTGCACCTCATTGAACTTTTAATAAGGAGATCAATATGCATGCATTAGTTATGTGATTAGATATCAATAATGATGTAAAAATTGTGAATAGTGTTGTGGCAAACGTATCCATAGCTGTCTAGCAGATTTGGTCCTTTCGGATGCCATCATGCAAATGTTCTCGCAAACATAGTATACACATAAATCAGTCTCCGGCTCCTGCTTCATGGCCTTTATGAGAATATAATTCAATCAGATAATAATTAATCAAGCATGATAATTAATGGTATTGAAACTATAATTAAAGAGATAGTAGCTAGCTAGTACTACTTAATTGCTTACATTGGGTCGAAACCAATACAACTTTTGTTTCCATTCGCCTGGAACCGTTTTGATGAACTTTTGCCAAGCCCTGCCTGCCGGCAAAGAAAATGAATAAAGGAGCTATTAATTAGTTGATATCAGTAAATGAAAAACTAAAGAGGCCGACATATAGTTCAATAATGATTGAAATTACATGTTAACTATCCCCTTCATGATTGAGTAGTCACTAGGTTCTTTAAGTAGTGAGTCCAATACTTCAACTGTTCCTTC
>NW_025251155.1:0-2123 GCF_018294505.1 Triticum aestivum | reverse complement strand
CATTGTGGCGACGCAACGTGCGCAAGACATTATCTTTGAATGAATACATTCATGTTGTCTCTGCCTTGTATGATGAAACAAAGTTGTTATGTAATATAATATTTGTTACGTTCTTAAAAAATTTACCTCCTGTGCGGCCGTGTTTTGTAGAATCTAAGAGTTGGCCAGTCGTCGGCTTCTGCCCCCATGTAGATAGTACGGGGGTGTTCGGGATGTAATCTAAACACTCTTGATCCAATTGTTTGGTCCTTGAAGGAGGTGTTTAGCACAACGAACCAGGCAATCAGACTATGCGGCTTTAGCACCCTCACTTAGCCATAGGAGTTTGACAATAAAGATGTGGGCGCAGCCCCTAGTATCCGAACTAGGATGCTATAAGCACCTGATCGGGTAAGTACTGATCCCTCGCATAATGCAGAAAAAAATCTCTAACGATTTGAAACCTCCGAAGAACTGACCGGCTCTCGCCGCATCATGGCAGTCAGTTTTCGGCTTTCTCTACTGAGGTGCTCATCCGGGTAAACCAGGGCACAATCGCAGTAGTTCTCCCTTTACTACCCTAGCCGATATAGCAGAATGTAAGGTAGCAAACACAGGAGCCGGGCAACCCAACTATTGACCAAAGACATGATTCGGAGCCAATGCATATAGTGCTAAATTCAGGGTGCCGAACTATACTGTAAAAAGTGCTCGGATTTTGTTGCCGTATTGTGGGGCGCTATGAAGCCCCTAGCAAATTGAGACGTACCAAAGTGTACGGGTGCTATTTTATAAAGTTATCAAAAAGGAAAATAGGAAAGAGTAATAAGCTAGAGCCGTAGAATTTGGGCCGTAAACTGTTTCCATTATAATTTTTTTGGTACGTCAAAGCGCATTTGTACAAGTAGTGCAATGAGCAACATGCTATTTAATATGCCACAACCAAGGGAGAGCTGCATTTGGGTCCTGAAAATAGGTAGAGTGGTCGTTAAAGAGACCACCTGGAAATTCCCCACTACGTCTAAGCTGACTGCCATCTTGGTGTATTTGTCCTTCGAAAGGACCTGAGATCAAGCCATCAGGGAAGTCATGTGGAAAAGAAACCTGAAAAGGGGAAAAAAGAAACAGTGAAAGTATGTGTGTCCGGGAGCAGTCGAGCCGTATTGTGGATCACAAGGTAGGTATGCCTCCGTCTATGCCCATGGTATTTTGAGTGCGTAGTTATGTACGTGCGGTACGAATGTCGCCACTTGATCGGGACTGGGACGGAGGCCAAATTGCTAAACGACCTCTCGACGAGCCGAGCTGTCCTGCTGCAGAATAGTCCGGACTCTCTTGACAGTGTCCGGGAGTTCGGCCGCTGAATTGAGGTTCTGCTTGAGAAGGCCGCTCTATACTACTCCTGCTAAGGCAGCGGTGTGCTCCTCGGTACGGAGGGAGCGTTCAGTGTTTCCATTAGCTGTTATGACGCCGCGTGATCCGGGCATCTTGAGCTTGAGATAAGCATAGTGTGGCACCGCGTTGAATCGAGCGAATGCGGTTCGTCCAAGCAGTGCGTGATAGCCGCTACGAAAGGGGACGATATCGAAGATTAACTCTTCGCTTCGGAAGTTGTCCGGAGATCCAAAGACAACCTCTAGTGTGATTGAGCCCGTACAGCGGGCCTCTACACCAGGTATGACTCCCTTAAAGGTAGTCTTTGTGGGCTTGATCCGTGATGGATTAACGCCCATTTTGCGCACTGTATCCTAATAAAGCAGGTTTAGACTGCTGCCGCCGTCCATGAGAACTCGCGTCAGGTGGAATCCATTTATTATTGGGTCAAGGAACAGTACGGCCGAACCGCCGTGACGGATACTGGTCGGATGATCCCGATGATCAAAGGTGATCGGGCATGACGACCATGGATTAAATTTTGGGCCGACTGGCTCTACCGCATAGACGTCCCTGAGCGCGCGCTTGCGTTCCCTCTTGGGGATGTGGGTAGATTATATCATGTTCACCATTTTGACCTGAGGGGGAAACTTCTTCTGCCCCCTGTATTCGGTGGGCGGGGCTCCTCGTCATCGTCCTTGCTTTGCGATCCCTTCTCCTTGTTTTCGGCATTTAATTTACCGGCCTGTTTAAAAACCCAACAATCTCTG
>NW_025251154.1:0-2123 GCF_018294505.1 Triticum aestivum | reverse complement strand
TGTATGATCTGGTTGTTGCTCTGATCAACTATTGCTGTCAGCTTGACCGTATATTAGTGTTGCCTTGATTCTATACTGATGTTGATACTTCAGAGTAACACATCTTTTGGAAATCTGGACGAGCTCATCGGCCACTAATTAATTACTTGCTCTCTGTCCAGGGCGGGGCCTGACTTGATGATGAGGACATTGAAATTTGATCTTGTTGAGGGCGACAAGGCGGATGGATGGAGCTTGTAGCGCTGCTGGATGTTTTGTATGCGGCACAAGTATGTGTTGTCTATTCCTCTCCTCTGTAGGACTCAAGAAGATGTTTGCCGTTGAAGAGAAGGGATTGAGATGGGTAAGAAGAAGAGAAGAGAATAGAAGAGAAGAGACACAACGTAGCTGTTAGGTGGTTCATCACCTTGGTTAGATAGATTCTTGATTTCAGAATTGTGTTGCAAGTGTTTGTTTCCTGACTTGGTAACTATCCCTCCCTGATTTGGTTTCTTTATGCAGTGAATTTTTAAATTCCCAACATTGATCTGGAGTGAGTCCAAAATAAATAAATGCCTTTGTGCTTTTTTTTGGATTGGTTGAATGAATGTGTGCTTTTTTTGGCTGGCTGGCTCAATTAGTTAATTCTCCATGAAAAAAATAGTGAATGAACATCGGCTCATCCAATGTTTATATAATAACTGGCGCATGAAAGGAATTATATATGTGTGATGATTTATGTAAAGCAAGTGCGTTGCTTGCTTTCAAATTTATTTGGCACTTAGAAAGAGAGAGAAAAAGAAAGTGGAGTAGTGGTGTTTGTTTGCATGGGATGTGAGCAAACAGAGCAGAGGATTGATTATCTGGCTGGTCTTGTTGTTGCTTGTCCTCCCTTTTGACAAGTATTAAACATGGATGGATGCATGAAAATGAATGATATGTGTGATGGATTTTGAAAAGCATTCAAATTTACCACTAGAAACTGACTGGCCTTTCTTTACGTGTTTGTTTGTATCTATGTAAGGATGGATTATTTGGTTGGCAACAATCAACCATTTGGCCTCCTTGACAATTAATTGAACAAGGATGGAGCTGCTGGATTCCTGAAGCCTCAAAGTAAGTATGTATGTTTACCTCAATCAAGACTAATTTGCTACCGACCTAGTATGATAGTGCTATCATCTCTAGCCATCCATACGATATAATTAAGCGGCATCTCCTTTTCAATGCCATGTTGCCTCGCCAACACAAGTTAACTCCGCTCTTGGCATAGCGCAAGAGTAGGAAATAGGGTGGCGAGAAAGAGAAGTGGTACCGAGATACTGTCAATCGACACCATTTCTCAAGCCACTCAGCTACACGGTGAAAATGATTTATCTTTATAGCATCAATCACTGGGAGATCTTTATACATCACAAACGATGAATAAGTCGCGTCTTATATTTGGTATATATTAATCAGTTGATTAATCCAGCAAATGCAGTAACAAATCAGTGACTTTAGTTTGTGCTAAATCGGGTTGATATGGGGGGTGGGAGCGTCTGCGTCGGTACTTTGTTAAAAAGAAGGAAGGTTTATTAAGAGAGACAAGGGAGGTAATTAGGGATTGATTACCAGACGTGATTCAGAGTAGTACCTATACCTACTACCAGGCGTTATTTGAGGGAGGGACTAGTTACTACTTGCCTATTAGTTGGGAAACGTAACAACTCCCGGCTAATTACTCGTGCATGCATTCCTCCTAGTAACTACTACCTCCGTCCGGGATTACTAGTCCGGCCGACCGAATCCGCAGGACCAAGGCAAAACAAACACGCATGCAAACTCCTCGATTCACGTTGTTATTAATTACTGCATGCATCTGCTGGCTTCTACGCATATCCCTTGCATTGGCTAGCTTCACGCATGCAGCGGGCAGAGTACTAGGCCCGAGACAAATGCGTGCATGCAGCCAGCCTCCTTCGCATGCAGCGGCTAGGAATTAATTTCCTTTAATCAGTTGAACAGCAACCGAGAGAAGCGGCCTAGTAAAAATAGGACGCGGCTGTGCTGCTGAACGGCCTTGTAAACCCGTACGGAGGTAGTAGGCACTCAACAAAAACCAAAGCATCTTCCTTCAATGCTGCCAACAATCCGCCTCCTCC
>NW_025251153.1:0-2123 GCF_018294505.1 Triticum aestivum | reverse complement strand
GAAAAGTTTTAGTTGTGTAAAACTATTTCTTAGTTGTTGCTTGATATGATGAAAACCTTGATTTGTTTTCTCCGAGTTTTTCTTTGGTTTTGGTTTGAGTACGTGGGTGTTTTAGTTCAACTTGCTGTTATGTTATATTGTGCTATACTTATTTGTGCTATTGTTTGACTCGGTAGAATTTCCGGAGTGCGAAGCCTGCTATTACGAGTCACTAGCTTTCGAAGACCGTCAGCCAGGCAAGTCATTTGATCATGTTTTTACAATACCTATGATTTTATTGCATTAGAATTATACCTCCCCACCATGCATGCAGTAGGAGAATTTTGTTAAGTTATGTTCTTAAGTAGTATCATGAGGTAGGATGAACCCTTCTCCCTTGTTACCAATGCCCGGGACGATGTAGTTTATTTTGCTATGCTCGTAGACGGGGTTGGTTGAGTGATTCATAAGGGAGATGTGAGAGTCAAGATGATGACAACCCCATGACGTCAAGCTCAAGATGGACTTCAAAATTCACTACTGGGTGGAGGACGGTTGACGGGCACCCTGGAGAAACCAGCGGATGGCCGGGATGCATGGAGAAGCGCCATGACATCTTGCGGAAAGCTTCACCCAGCCACGAAGAGACGGATGGATACCCCATTGACCAGAAGCTTACCTATGCAGCCGCAAGCCATTATGGGCTCTGGCTTGGTTGACCCTAGGCGTGACTCTGGCCGGACGGTGCTACGAGATGTAGAAGAACGGTAGGATTGGATGGGCACCGGCAGTGGCCCAGAGGAACTCTTCGGAAGACCCTGTTTCGTTCGTCCCGTCTTCAAACACCAGGCAGTGCGAAGACTTAAAAGGAGGGAACGTTTCTTGCGGGTAAAGTGCACAAACCTCTGCAGAGTAACAACCTAATCGATTAGCCGTGTCCCCGGTTACGGACAAATGAGCCTCTGGAATTGGAGTATTTCGGATATCTCAACACTAAACTTAATAAATTAATTGAGGGGTTATTTAATAATTGGGAATGAGACATTGGTTGGCGGAACCATCTCAATTACTACCAACAATTTTGTAGTAATTGCAAACAAGTCCTTGTTGTAGGGAAAAACCGGCTTTTTCGCAAAACTATGAAACTTAGAGCCCCACAGCCAAATTGCATATAGTATTAGTAGTTTTATTGTTGTTCTCTCTTCATGACTTGCCGGCATATTCAAAATGCTGACCTACACGGCTGCAACGTCTTATGATGCAGAGGAGTTTTCCGATCAGGAGTGAGGCTACGATCCACGCTTGGCGATTGCCCTTTTGAGTCGGATGGACTCGCTATTCATCTACGCTTCCGCAGCTTTATTTAGTTTATTTCTCATGAGTTGGCCTTCGGCCGAATTTATTATGATGTAATAAAGACTCGATATGAGAATCATGTAATAAATTCAGGTGTGATTGAACTTTGAATCTTTGCATCAATGTACTGTGTGTGCCAGCATGATCTTGGGATGGTACAGCTACACAGAGACTTGACCGATTTCGGGTCGGGTCGTTACAGAGATGGTATTCAGAGCACACGCTGACCGTAGGATGTAACCCCTAGGATCGGAAAGCCATAGGAAGAGACTATTTTATTTTATGTCCTTATCATTCCGTAATTCTCCCCTGTTCATTTCTGACTTCTCTCCGATTTTCAACATTCTAGATGGCCGCCGAGTTCACCCCAGTTCTTTTACCGGAGTTTTGCCAGCCAGATGAGACGATGCTTCTCGGCAAGAAGCTGGTTCAGATCGTGAAGAAGCTGAAGATTGCCCTGCCCTCAATCACCGGGAAGCCTATCAATGCACTTCCGACGGATACCCGCTACAGGATTATGGTGCACATTCCAGGGAGGACCTTCGGAGGACATTCAGAGCCCATTGACTTTGAGTTTACCGATTTCACTTGGATCCTCGGAAGAGACATGGCGATTTATCGTGCACTTGGACATCTTCGAGAAGAGTACAGGGCCGAGCTCGACCCATCAGACCTCGCCATGATTTCTCGCAGAGCTAGGAATGGAGATATCATCCGTACCGTAGAGGACGACTCCATTCTTTCATATGTCCAAGACTTGGAGAGTCTCATCAGGAACCGGGAAATCC
>NW_025251152.1:0-2123 GCF_018294505.1 Triticum aestivum | reverse complement strand
CAGGCCTTGTGGCCATCCGTCTCCCTGCCAGCAGGCATTGGAGAGCTTGCGGAGAAGCTCAAGAGAGCACGCGGCGCTTCCGATTATGGAAGATATCGGCCTGCCGTCAAGGTGCCAGGGAAGCCTGGGCCATGGTGAAGACGCGGTATACCAAGGCTGGCCCAAACCACATGGCCGAGGTCGGACCTGTGGGGCCCGATGGGAAAGAGATCCCCATTAGCTTAGTGTATGGGCAAGTAGAATTAGCCGCAAAGTATTCCCAACAGGATTGTAGGCTAGACAGCCTGTTGGATGGTATAGAAGAGGAATTTAGTTAGTCTAAATGACTATGTAATTAAAGTGACATGTATAATGCCTTCTAGCCGGATTGTAAATCATTTGTCATGGCGGACCTTTTCGCTTCAACCTCGGGACCCGATAGTCCGTAGTGTATCCAAATACCCACTCAGTTATATAAGAACTGGGGTATGCATGGAAACCAGGCGTAGGGGTCATTAGTGCTTGAACAGACAAATACCCAACTAGTTATGTTATATTACATGGGTAGTAAGAAACATCTTCCAGGGAGAATAGTTCCGTTGAGGGTTCCTTTCCCTGGGTATGCATGCCCTAAAGTGCATGTCCGGACTGCGAGAAGAGACGCAGGCAAAAACATCTGTGGGAACATATGGAAAATGAATAAAAATCATCTTTTGTTCGTCGACCGAATATTCCCTCAAGAACGCTAACTTTCGGCTTCACCCAGTCTGAGGTACACATTCGGCTGACCTGGCATTAACAATCACAGAGGTGCTCCCCTTATGCCCTAGCCGAATTAACGGGAATGTAGGGCATAAATTCAAGAGCCAGGCAACCTATCTTGGCCAAAACTTAAGTCATATCGATGCATATAATGGCGAATAAAAGGTACATGCGGAAGAATAACACATGTGCGAGGCATGAAGCCCAGATAAATAATTTAAGCTTCTGTGTAAGAAGCCCCCAGGTATAATGAGCTCGGTTAGCGCGTCAATAGTGTGCGGGCAAGGCACAAGTTTTCCCTTGAAGGCCTTGAGAAAAAAAGGGAAGAAAGAAAGAAAAGACAGATAATGTATATGCAAAAAATGGACAGAGGAAGGAGACGAACATAGAGTCCGGCACTAGGCGTAGAATCTTCGGAGCCTGGCTGCGTTCCATGGGTTTGGCTCAAGTCGATTATCCGATGCATCCCGCAGACGGTACGCTCCACCGGTCAGAACTTGGTCAATAATGAAGGGACCTTCCCATTTGGGCTCGAGCTTGGTCTTTTTCTTCTCCGACAGGCATAGAACTAGCTCTCCAACGTTATAAGTTTTGGCCCGTACTTCTCTGCTTTGGTATCTTCGAGCCTGTTGCTGATAGAATGCAGAACGGGCTATTGCCACGTCGCGCTCCTCCTCCAGGGTGTCCAGACTATCCTGCCGATCGAGCTTGGCTTCTCTTTCTTCGTACATGCGCACTCGAGGTGAGTCATGAATTATGTCGCGGGGCAGAACCACCTCTGCACCGTACACCATAAAGAAGGGTGTGTATCTGGTAGTATGATTCTGCGTGGTCCACAGCCCCCAGAGTTCGGAGTCGAGCTCCTCTACCCAGTGCGTGTTAGATTCCTTTAAGGACCGCACTAATCTGGGTTTGATGCCGCTCATGATAAGACCATTTGCTCGCTCAACTTGGCCGTTAGTTTGTGGGTGATAGACAAAAGTATAATCGAGCTTGATGCCCATGTTGCTGCACCCGAGTTTTACCTCGTCGGCCGTGAAGTTCATGCCGTTGTCAGTGATGATGCTGTGGGGAATGCCATAACGGTGTACAACCCCGGATATGAAGTCTATCATCGGTCTGGATTCGGCTGTTTAACAGGTTTGGCTTCTATCCATTTGGTGAATTTATCCACCATGACCAGTAAGTATTTTTTCTTACAGGTTCCCCCTTTAAGGGGTCCAACCATGTCAAGCCCCCAGACCGTGAAGGGCCAGGTAATGGGGATTGTTTGGAGGGCAGTGGGTGGCATGTGGCTTTGGTTTGCAAAAAGCTGGCAACCGACGCAGCGTTGGACCAAGTCATGTGCATCTGCCCGGGTCGTCGGCCAATAAGAACCTGTA
>NW_025251151.1:0-2123 GCF_018294505.1 Triticum aestivum | reverse complement strand
CATGAAACTTGGCATGCTATCATGGTGCGGCATCAACATGCTGTGGTACAATTTTTTTGGGGTTCGTTTGGACATTTTCATGCATTAATTGAGTTTTCAATGCATTTTATGTGCGTACTTCAAATTTGAACTACATGCACATGCTCCAGTGCATATAAATTGGTTGAAATAAAATTTGCGTCCTTGGGTGCATGCTTAGATCCCATGCAAGAAATGGGAATGAATTTCAAACACCGGGGCACCGTTGATTGCCGGCAAAACATTGAGATGCCTGGTTTCTAAATTCTAGTAAATCCAAAACTCGTCTGAAATTCATGAAACTTGGCATGCTATCATGGAGCGGCATCAACATGCCGTGGTACAAATTTATTCCCATTTGGGGCAGGTCTGGGTATATGCTTCTCACAAACCGGAGCTTCTCACAACAAGCATGATAGTTTTCGGTAGGGAACGTCCCATCTTTGTGGACGAAACGATATCCATTGCCTCCTATTGCTTTCAAATTTATTCTCGTGTCAACATAGAACAACAGAAGTTTTGTGTGATTTTTTGTGATTTTTTGGGGTTCGTTTGGACATTTTTATTCATTAACTGAGTTTTCAACGCATTTTATGCGCATAATTAAAATTTGAACTACATGCACATGCTCCAGTGCATATAAATTGGTTGAAAAATCAAATCTATGTCCTTGGGTGCATGCTTAGGTCCCATGCAAGATATGGGAATGAATTTCAAACACCGGGCCACCGTTGATTGCTGGCAAAACATTGAGATGCCTGGTTTTTAAATTCTAGTAAATCCAAAACTCATCTGAAATTCATGAAACTTGGCATGCTATCATGGTGCGGCATCAACATTCTGTGGTACAAATTTTTTGGGGTTCGTTTGGACATTTTTATGCATTAATTGAGTTTTCAATGCATTTTATGTGCATACTTAAATTTGAACTACATGCACATGCTCCAGTGCACATAAATTGGTTGAAAAATCAAATATGTGTCCTTGGGTGCATGCTTAGGTCGCATACAAGAAATGAGAATGAATTTCAAACACCGGGGCACCGTTGATTGCTGGCAAAACATTGAGATGCCTGGTTTTTAAATTCTAGTAAATCCAAAACTCGTCTGAAATTCATGAAACTTGGCATTCTATCATGGAGCGGCATCAACATGCCGTGGTACAATTTTTGTCCCATTTGGGGCAAGTTTGGGTATATGCTTCTCACAAACCGGAGCTTCTCACAACAAGCATGATGGTTTTCGGTAGGGAGCATCCCACCTTTGTGGACGAAACGATACCATTCCCTCTTATTGCTTTCAAAATTTTTTCTCGTGTCAACATAGAACAACAGGAGTGTTGTGTGATTTTTTGTGTTTTTTCGGGGTTCGCTTGGACATTTTTATGCATTAACTGAGTTTTGAATGCATTTTATGTGCATAATTCAAATTCGAACTACATGCACATGATCCAGTGCATATAAATTGGTTGAAAAAATCAAATTTGTGTCCATGGGTGCATGCTTAGGTCCCATGCAAGAAATGGGAATGAATTTCAAACACCGGGGCACCGTTGATTGCTGGCAAAACATTGAGATGCCTGGTTTTTAAATTCTAGTAAATCCAAAACTCGTCTGAAATTCATGAAACTTGGCATGGTATCATGGAGCGGCATCAACCTGTCGTGGTACAAGTTTTGTCCCATTTGGGGCAGGTTTGGGTATATGCTTCTCACAAACCGGAGCTTCTCACAACAAGCATGATGTTTTTCGGTAGGGAATGTCCCACCTTTGTGGAAGAAACGATATCCATTGCCTCTTATTGCTTTCAAAAAAATTTCTCTTGTCAACATAGAACAACAGGAGTGTCGTGTGATTTTATGTGATTTTTCTGGGTTTGTTTGGACATTTTTATGCATTAACTGAGTTTTCAATGCATTTTATGTGCATAATTCAAACTTGAACTACATGCACATGCTCCAGTGCATATAAATTGGTTGAAAAATCAAATCTGTGTCCTTGGGTGCATGCTTAGGTCCCATGCAAGAAATGGGAATGAATTTCAAACACCGGGGCACCGTTGATTGCTGGCAAAACATTGAGATGCCTGGTTTTTAAATTCTATTAA
>NW_025251150.1:0-2124 GCF_018294505.1 Triticum aestivum | reverse complement strand
TCCAAGCCTCGCTCCTCTTCCTCAGAGGCCTTACGACATGACCGAGGAGCAAAACTCAGCCATAGTGCGGGCCCAAGTGGACGCCCATTTTGGACCGAAACCGGCAACGCCGCCAAGGGAGAAAGTGCCTGAGAAAGTTATTGACCACTTTATTCATATGGCAAGAAAACCAGCTCCCAAGCCTGTTGACTCAGATTATGAGCGCCAACTCAAGAAGCTACATCAAGCACGACTAAGGAAGGAAGCGAGCTCGAGCTCGAGCCAACATGCAGCTGTCAAAAAATGCGGGAAAACCGTTCCCCAGCTAGGAGAACAGGCGACACAATTGATCCCCCCGCTTGTTGTGCCAACAACACATGAGAGTACGCGCGCCCAATATTGTTGTGGGAAAACCGTTAACGTTCCCCAGCTGGGCGATGTGGTAATAACCGAGGAGCATATAATGCAGGCTGAAATGCTCAAGATCACTATTGGACAACTCCTCGAAGTCGAGCCCATGTCTCCGCTTAGAGAGGAGGAAATAAAACGGAAATATGTCCGGGGCCAACCTTTGGTCGAGTCAGACAAAGTCAAGAACCTCCCAACGAGAATGTATGAATTGCATCAATGGTACATAAACATTACCAAGATTTCCAATCGAGAGTCCCTCATGGTGAATGTCAAAGAGGAGCATTACTTCCATGAGAAAGCTCTGTCCGTTGAGTATTCAGAACTATTTCAGTTATACAATCAAGACGCACTCGACAAATCTATTGTCAGTTGCTATTGTCTGTAAGTGATTTCTTTCTGTAATCTAAGCCTCAAGCTAGCTGTAGTGATCATTTTGATCAATCATTACATGTAATTATCCTCACTATATTTTTTTTGTGGTATTATATGCAGGATGAAGATGTATAAAATGAAAAAATCTAGACGCTATGGCATTGGGTTCATTGACCCAAATACCATTAATGAATACACATGGAATCTTTCAAGTTGTCGAGTAAGTTTAGAGGAAAGCATGCTAGAGTTTTTCAAGCGCCTCAATACCAATGAAGATATACTACTTCCTTACAACTTCCTGTGAGTCACACTGTCTTGTACTACAAATTCTGTTTTTGCTTACTAGCTAGCTAGATATTAATAATTAAGTGTATAGGATTTACGGTAGTTGATTAGTGTTATGCACACACTACTAGGAAAAGGCCTACTAATGGCACACCGGTTTTGCCTACTAATGGTGCACTACCGGTGCGCCATTACTATCACGCCACTAGTATTTTTTACTAATGGCGCACCACTGGTGCGCCATTAGTATCTGGTATACTAATGGTGCACTATGCAGTGCGCCATTAGTATAGCCCACGGTGCGCCATTAGTATCTGGTATACTAATGGCGCACCACATAGAAGTGCGCCATTAGTAATATTTTTTTCAATTTTTTTTCAGAATTTTTTTTATTTTTTTTAATTTTTTCTTAATCTCAGGTCACTATGGCTTAATCTCGGGTCAATATGCTTAAATCAGGTCAAATCGCACTCCGTGGTCAAACTTCTCGAAAGGTCACCCATCCTCACACTACTCCAGCCCAAGCATGCTTAAGTTCAAAGTTCTATCCAACCCCAGCAACAGCTCACTTCACAGGCACTTGTTGATATATCTAGCATATCAATCCTATTGTACCTTGTTGATGTCTAGGACTTTGTTCATGTTCATGACTATGATGAAATTTTAAAAAATATTTCAAACTTCCCGGTCATATTACGTATCATTTTTTGAAAAACAATTCAAAAAAAATCAAAATCAATTTTTTTTGAATTTTTTTGCCTCTAGATCTTGAAAGCCCCGTAACTTTTTTCTGTTAGGTTTTTGGGGATTTCGAAAATGTTTAACGGGGTTCCTTCTGTTAAATTCGGATGTAACTTTTCGAGTAGATGATTTTTCATATAAACTTTTTAATCCGAGTTCGTATGCAAAAGTTATGCCCATTTTACAAATTTCCAGAGAGATTTTACAAATAAAGTCGAAATTTATATTTGTAAATTTTCCCAACAACTAGACCACATATCACATGGGAAACATATTTTCTTTTATTTTTTGACATTTTTATTATTTTTTAATTTTTTTAAACTGAAAAGGCGGTCC
>NW_025251149.1:0-2124 GCF_018294505.1 Triticum aestivum | reverse complement strand
AACTAAATTAGCTCATAAATGATCCATTTCACCTAAGTTAGCTCAAAAACGATCCATTTCAACTAAGTTAGCTCATAAATGATCCATTTCACCTAAGTTAGCTAAAAAAACAATCCATTTCACCTTAGTCACCTCAAAAACGATCCATTTGACCTTAGTTAGCTCATAAACGACCCATTTCAACTAAATTAGCTCATAAATGATCCATTTCACCTTAGCTAGCTCATAAACGACTCATTTCAACTTAGTTAGCTCATATATGATCCATTTCACGTAAGTTAGCTCATAAATGATATACTCTTCTTATTCTAGTCTTCTTCTTGTTCTACTCTTCTTCTTGTTCTAACTTTCTTATTTTTCATTTTGCAGATTTCATTCACTTGACGAAAGCTTGCATAGATGGAGTGCTCCTTATCCCTTTCTCTGTTTCTTTTATATCGTTGAACTATGCATGTATCGTTGGATGAAACTGTTGTAATATATATGGTTGGATGCCTCTATGTTGAACTTGTTATGTATGAAGGAACTATGCATATAATATATATGGTTGGATGATGAAGTTATGTGTTGGATATCTTATATGTTTGCTCTGTAATGGCCTTTTGAAATATATCTATATATGTCATATATATTTGTGATGAAAATTATTGGATTTAATAAAAAACAGATAAAAGAGCCAATATGCAGGCTCTTTGCTGTCTGCCACCGACGGCAACGGGCTCTTTGCCGTCTGCCGCGGACGGCAAAGAAGACACGTGGCATCTAGCTGTGCTTCCTGGGAGCTGACCCATTTGGTCAGTTTGCCTACAGTGGCAGACGGCAAAGACTTTGCCATCAGTGGCTGACGGCAAAGAACCTGCCATGTAGTGACGTGTAGATGACATCATACGGCGGACGGCAAAGACACTAGAAATTTTGCCATCAGCGGCGGACGGCAAAGGCCTGCCGTTAGCCACTTAACGGACTGACAGCGCAATTATTGCCGTCCGCTCTCTTTGCCGTCCGCCGCAGACGGCAAAGGGCCTTTGCCGTCAGCCGCTAGGAAGCAGACGGCAAAGTAGCTGTTTACCGTAGCCTACTTTGCCGGAGCCTTTTGCCGTCCGCGGCTGACGGCAAAGGCCTTTGCCGTCCGCCGTTCATGCCTTTGCCATCCGCCGTGGCGGACGGCAAAGTAGCTGATTCCTGTAGTGCTATACTCATTCTGTCATTCATGAAATCAGTTTAAAAGCCATGGGATTTACCGATCAGATGTCTCTAGAAACAGAATAGTTGAAGGCACTTGGTTCCTATGAAATGGGATATTTGCACATAATGTTTCTGTTTTTATCTCTTGATATTGAAAGAAAAATGTTTGTAACGAAGTCTCACGGCATCGCCAACCAGTTTCTTCCTGAATCTTGGTCCCCCCCATTACCGAACTTCCTCTGCTCTGTTGCTTTTTTACTATATCATGCACTTGGCATTTTCATTATTTTTCTTGCCTTCCATGAGTATGCTTAGTGATAAGGCTATGTTAAAATGACTCTATAAGCCACTTTTTTACAACGGTGTTACAGTTGATTGGCAAACAAAACAGAACAAAAGGGGCCATTATTCCGCTAGTTGATGACACGATATTAGTAACTATACCAAATGAATGTCCCAGAAATAGGCACACTTTAGAACAAATCGTCTTTCTGAAGACATTGTGGGGTTTATTTTGGTACAAAAGTGTCTTCGTAGATATATACACACTTAATGATGATCCAACTTAGATAGTATGTTAGTTCCTCTGTAAACTATAAGATCTTTTACATCACCATTTTAGTTACATGCTTACAAATAGCTTGTCAGAGTTTGAAAGTAGAAATCATTTTTGAAGTCCCCTTATTTTATTCCATGGTATTTTGGTCTACATTATTATGCTTTCTGGTGATGATGCTTAACCTGAACGTATGTAATCTTCATTTTATTTGTTGCAATCGTGGCCACACATATGTGCTTCTTAGAAAATTTGTGCTTCATTCTAACTTCTCTTTCACCACCATCCCCAATACTCCTGCATACCCGCGCCACCCCTGCCGCCTCTCCGCTGCTCTCCACTTCGAATCACCGCTCCTCCGGCGCCCCGATTCGTGCCTCCGA
>NW_025251148.1:0-2124 GCF_018294505.1 Triticum aestivum | reverse complement strand
TCACCGGCGCGACACCTTGATCTCCATCGTAGCATCGTTGTTGTCTCGCCAACTATTGCTTTTACGACTATCGCTACCGCTTAGTGATAAAGTAAAACAATTACATGGCGATTGCATTTCATACAATAAAGCGACAACCATATGGCTCCTGCCAGTTGTCGATAACTCGGTTACAAAACATGATCATCTCATACAATAAAATATAGCATCATGTCTTGACCATATCACATCACAACATGCCCTGCAAAAACAAGTTAGACGTCCTCTACTTTGTTGTTGCAAGTTTTACATGGCTACTATGGGCTTAGCAAGAACCGTTCTTACCTACGCATCAAAACCACAACGATAGTTTGTCAAGTTGGTGCTGTTTTAACCTTCGCAAGGACCGGGCGTAGCCACACTCGGTTCAACTAAAGTGAGAGAGACAGACACCCGCCAGTCACCTTTAAGCATCGAGTGCTCGCAACGGTGAAACCAGTCTCGCGTAAGCGTACGCGTAATGTCGGTCCGGGCCGCTTCATCTCACAATACTGCCGAACCAAAGTATGACATGCTGGTAAGCAGTATGACTTATATCGCCCACAACTCACTTGTGTTCTACTCGTCCATATAACATCAACGCATAAAACCAGGCTCGGATGCCACTGTTGGGGAACGTAGTAATTTCAAAAATTTCCTACGCACACGCCATGGTGATGCATAGCAACGAGAGGCGAGAGTGTTGTCCATGTACCCTCGTAGACCGAAAGCGGAAGCGTTAGCACAACGCGGTTGATGTAGTCGTACGTCTTCACGATCCAACCGATCAAGTACCGAACGCACGGCACCTCCGAGTTCAGCACACGTTCAGATCGATGACGTCCCTCGAAGTCCGATCCAGCCGAGTGTTGAGGGAGAGTTTCGTCAGCACGACGGTGTGGTGACAATGATGATGTTCTATCGACGCAGGGCTTCGCCTAAGCACCCCTACGATATTATCGAGGTGTAATATGGTGGAGGGGGCACCGCACATGGCTAAAAGATCAATAGATCAATTGTTGTGTCTTTAGGGTGCCCCTGCCTCCGTATATAAAGGAGCAAGGGGGGAGGCGGCCGGCCTAGGAGGAGGGCGCGCCAAGGGGGAAGTCCTACTCCCACTAGGAGTAGGACTCCTCCTTTCCTTGTTGGAGTAGGAAAAGGGAAGGGAGAAGGAGAAAGAAGGAAGGGGGCGCCCTCCCTCCCTAGTCCAATTCAGACTAGTCCATGGGGAGGGGTGCGGCCACCCTTTGGGGCCTTTCTCTCCTTTCCCGTATGGCCCATTAAGGCCCAATACGAATTCCCGTAACTCTCCGGTACTCTGAAAAATACCCGAATCACTCGGAACCTTTCCGATGTCCGAATATAGTCGTCCAATATATCGATTTTTACGTCTCGGCCATTTCGAGACTCCTCGTCAAGTCCCTGATCTCATCCGGGACTCCGAACTCCTTCGGTACATCAAAACAGATAAACTCATAATATAACTGTCATCGTAACGTTAAGCGTGCGGACCCTTTGGGTTCGAGAACTATGTAGACATGACCGAGACACCTCTCCGGTCAATAACCAATAGCGGAACCTGGATGCTCATATTGGCTCCCACATATTCTACGAAGATTCTTATCGGTCAAACCGCATAACAACATACGTTGTTCCCTTTGTCATCGGTATGTTACTTGCCCGAGATTCGATCGTCGGTATCTCAATACCTAGTTCAATCTCGTTACCGGCAAGTCTCTTTACTCATTCCGTAATACATCATCCCGCAACTAACTCATTAGTCACAATGCTTGCAAGGCTTATAGTGATGTGTATTACTGAGTGGGCCCAGAGATACCTCTCCGACAATCGGAGTGACAAATCCTAATCTCGAAATACGCCAACCCAACAAGTACCTTTGGAGACACCTGTAGAGCACCTTTATAATCACCCAGTTACGTTGTGACGTTTGGTAGCACACAAAGTGTTCCTCCGGTAAACGGGAGTTGCATAATCTCATAGTCATAGGAACATGTATAAGTCATGAAGAAAGCAATAGCAACATACTAAACGATCGAGTGCTAAGCTAACGGAATGGGTCAAGTCAATCACATCATTCTCCTAATG
>NW_025251147.1:0-2124 GCF_018294505.1 Triticum aestivum | reverse complement strand
GGGGATTAAGAACTAGGCTATCTCTTCTTTCCATCAGGATCACGTGTTACTAATCAGTAGACTTATAAGATTGTTGGATTCAAGCCTCAGTTCAGTTCCTACTATCTTCTGTATGTTAATTATTGATCTCGAGACCTTGATATTGTGCTTCTGAGTGGTTATGCCACCATTTTTGTGAATGTCTCAAATCTTTTCTGAGCATTTACAGCCGTTATGCTGTCCGAGTCATCCCAGGTTTCTAAGTAGTCTGATGCAATTGCAAATCCTTTCTTCCTGTTTCAATGTTCCCATGCCAGCTCAATCACACTAATTGTTGAGTTGAGGTATTCTGTTGCCTCGACCTTTATGTTGGAGTTATTATTATGACCCTAGGTGTCTTAGGGGATCATCTAGTAATTTAGCCATGATTTGTGTTCCCAGTGTGATGATTCTGGCCATCATTCTCGAAAGCATCCCGTGATGCTACTTAGTAGTAGGTATTCTATTCCTGGGTTCTTAAACCTAATATTCACTCCACTTACTTCATGTTGATAGTGTTTACTAGTTCCTTTAGGTTATTAGTAACCTTGCATTAGTCCTCGAGGTCCGTGGTATATCGTTCTTCCAAATACCATGAACCATTATGGCAGAAGTTTGTTGGATCAAAAGATCACAACAGACCCTCTATGAGTTCTCCATGCTATATTGTGACTCTGCCAGCTCAACTTTTCTGCATGGGTTATCCGGAAGAATTATGTTGAACTTTGTTCGGCATACCAACCCATGTATCCACAACCCAGAAAGTTATATGTTCTTTTGAGTTGTCCCTCTTTAGTTGTTTTCTGACCCTCGTCTATCAATTGATAGTCAAGAGTATGCGTGCGTTCGTTTATCGATGCCTATGACTCTTGTCGTCTGTCAAGCCTATTCCGGAATGACTAGGAGAAACAAACTCCAGTACCTCTTCCATATCTAGGATTGGGTCAAAGTAGTTGTATTCCGCAGATCAAATGCCAATCCAGCTTTTGGTTCTGCTCTACCTTGGAGTATTACATATTTTATATCGAGATTGTTATAGGAATGGCACATCATCCCATGAACTCTTGGTACAGTGATACTTCTTGCCATCACTGTTCATTCCTCGGCCCTCGTGTTGATGCAACCGGAATACCGACAAATGAATTGTGATGTGTGAACTCAATACTCCTAGCAACCCCATTACTTGGTAGTTAATGGACAATAATCTTATTCTTAGTATGTTGGTTTTTGAATCACCATTCTAAGATTGATCGTGCTACCTAGTCTTTATTTCCTGGTGCACTCTTTGATTGATGAGTTAGGATTTTGTCAAGTCCTCGCTCATTTGATCATATCATCTTGCTCTGAAAAGCAAGATTGTTCTCGAGCTTAGTAACATATCGGTGGTTCGTGATTTTCCGAATATCTTCTCGAAAGTATCACCAGGTTGTCGCCTGACTGTTGTGTTAAGCTCGTGATCAAGTTGGTTTATCCTGTAAACCACCCTTTCTCCAAGAATCCGTGTTGGATACCCCTGAGCTAGTTGGTTAAGCTATGCATCAACTTGGAGAGTTGGAAGATAGAAGCTTGCCCGATTTAGTTCATCCAAAGGGATATTCTTGTGTAGTGTGTGTTGAAGAAAGATGATATCTTCATCGATTGGTCCTTGTGATCAGTTGCTGGATCTATTGTCTTATCAATCCTTTGATTTGAGTGTGGGCTATCATCCAATCAGACCAGAACCAACGATATTCGTAATGTTGTCTTACTCGTGGTTGATCCCTCGAGCATACACCATTATATCTTTTGGGTCTGACCAATGCTATCACTTGTTCACTTAACTATGGAATTCCTTTTAAAAGGGAACCCAGATGAATTGTTGTTGTGCCCATTGACAACATCCTTGTCTTCTCCATAATTTTGTTGAACATCAAGCTAGTGTTGGAAACTTGTGTAAGCATTTGCTCATGCTAGCTCATGAAGCATATGTTCGGATGTAAGAAGTGACTTCCTCTAGTTCATGTGCATTTGATGCAAGTTGCCGCCGTGGACTCGAGAAAGTCAATGTTGCTTCCTCTGGAATCATCGCAAGTCAGTCATGCACACGTGCGAAGTATTCTGTGGTCT
>NW_025251146.1:0-2124 GCF_018294505.1 Triticum aestivum | reverse complement strand
ACTATGGTTATAGAACAACTCGGCAAATGGAAGGCACATTCCAGTTGATACCAAGGATATAACCTAGTGACTGAGCGTGCTTTCAAGAACTTGAGCATTTCCATATTCATCAAGGTTTTACCAACATCCGTGCTGAGGATCCTGGCAACACATCATACTACCATGATGAACGGTGATGGAGGATGCAGATGCAAAGGAAGATAACACTTTCTCAGATTTTTCCTTAGCAATGCCAAAGAAGCAAATCTGGATGATCGACCGAGAGACATTTAGCACTCCGCTTCTAATGTTCTCCTTGATGTGCTAGCGTAACACGGTCAATGCTTAAAACATCAACACGGCCATCAAGTAAAGGTCGAACTTCGGGAACACAAGAATCCATAAGGAATAACTACGGAAGTAAATCCTACGGAATCCTTATGGGGAGGTGGCCAACTTTATCAATCAGAATACTACAATAATAGGTCTTCCGGCTGGGTGTGTTGGCTAGGACATCCACTTACCGGCTTATAGACAGACCAATATTATAATTCTTGGAAAAGGTTCCAACCATCATATCTGCCCGAGATTCAGATCTGGTTGGTGTCAGGATATTCCAGACTCATCAAGTCTAGAAGGAAAAATGAAAGTTTGCAACACAAATCGACGAGATGACGTTGCGAGATTCTCAGGGGATGAACTACGATAGCAAGCTCCAAAACATGAGTTGGTTCTGCTAAACACATGTGAACACGCTGTCCCAGACAAGCATGACCACATAGTAGTCTTATGATAAAACACTACCGAGTTCAGGTGGGGAACCATCCTCGAGGATATTGGAGTCTTGTGCATGATCTAGAATTAGCACAACAAGCTCCTTTTCCTTGAACAAATCAATCAGTGGCTTGGTGTGCTAGGAACACATATAGAATGGAGGTAGCGAGCCTATCAAACCATAGCATACTTCGCACATGCATGACTGACTTGGGATGGTTCCAGAGAAAACAAAAACAATCTTTCTCGGATCCACGGCGACACCGTACATCAAGTGCACGTGAATTAACGAAAGTCACTTCTTTCATCCAAACATATCCTTCATGAGATAGCATGAAGAAAATGCTAGCACAAGTTTCCAACACTAACTTAATGTTCAACACGAGTCATGGAGAAGATAAGAATGTTGCCGATGGGCTCAGCAACAATTTATCAAAATTCCAATGGAGATGGACTTCCATAATTATGTGAACAAGTGATAGCATTGGTCAGACCCAAAAGATATAATGGTGTATGCTCGAGGGATCAACCGCGAGTAAGACAACATTACGAACATCGTTGGTTCTGATTTGATTTGACGATAGCCCATGTTCAAATCAAAGTCTTGATACGACAATAGGTCCAACAACTGATCACAAGGACCAATCGATGAAGATATCACCTTTCTTCAACACACACACACACACAAGGATATCCCTTTGGAAATGAACTAAGTTAGACAAGTTTTTATCTTCCAACTCTCCAAGTTGTTGTCTAGCTTGACCAACTAGCTCAGGGGTATCCAACACAGATTCTTGGAGAATGGGTGGTTTGGAAGAAAACCAACATGATCACGAACTCAACATAGCGGTCAGGTGACAACCTGGTAATACATCCGAGAAGATATTCGGAACATCACGAACCACCGATATGTTACTAAGCTCGAGAACGATCTTGCTTTTCAGGGCAAGACGATATGACCGAATAAGCAAGGTCTGACACTATCCTAACTCATTGATCGAAAAGTGCACCGGAAATAAGGACTAGGTAGCACGATCAATCTTAGGATGATGATTCAATAACCAGCACGCTAAGAATGAGAGTATTGCCATTAACTACCAAGCAACGAGTTGCTCAGAGTATTGATTTCACGCATCACGATTCACTTATCGGTATTCCGGTTGTGACAACACGGGACCGAGGAATGAATAATGATGGCGAGAAGTATCACTGCGTCAAGAATTCATAAGAGGTGGTGCAATTCTCATGACACTCTTGACATAAGGATGGTAACACTCCAAGGTAGAGCAGAGCAAAAGCTGGATTGGCATTTTGGTCTGCGGGATACAATTGCTTTGACCCAATCCTAGATATGGGCGAGGTTCTGGAGTT
>NW_025251145.1:0-2124 GCF_018294505.1 Triticum aestivum | reverse complement strand
TACTTATTGAGTTGGCGTATTTCGAGATTAGGTTTTGTCACTCCGATTGTCGGAGAGGTATCTCTTGGCCCTCTTGGTAATGCACATCACTATAAGCCTTGCAAGCAATGTGGCTAATGAGTTAGTTACAGAATGATGCATTACATAACGAGTAAAGAGACTTGCCGGTAACGAGATTGAACTAGGTATTGAGATGCCGACGATCGAATCTCAGGCAAGTAACATACCAATGACAAAGGGAACAATGTAAGTTGTTATGTGGTTTGACCGATAAAGATCTTCGTAGAATATGTAGGAGCCAATATGAGCATCCATGTTCCGCTATTGGTTATTGACCGGAAATGTGTCTCGGTCATGTCTACATAATTCTCGAACCCGTAGGGTCCGCACGCTTAAGGTTTCGATGACAGTTATATTATGAGTTTATGTATTTTGATGTACCGAATGTAGTTCGGAGTCCCGGATGAGATCGGGTACATGACGAGGAGTCTCGAAATGGTTGAGACATAAAGATCGATATATTGGACGACTATATTCGGACTTCGGAAAGGTTTTGAGTGATTCGGGTATTTTTCGGAGTACCGGAGAGTTACGGGAATTCGCCGGGGAGTATATGGGCCTTATTGGGCCATACGGGAATAGAGGAGAGAGGCCTAAAGGAAGGAGGCGCGCAGCCCCCCTCTGGTCCGAATTGGACAAGGGGTGCAGCCCCCTTTTCCTTCTTCCTCTCCCCCTTTTCCTTCTCTCCTACTCCAACAAGGGAAGGAGGAGTCCTACTCCCGGTGGGAGTAGGACTCCCCCTTGGCGCGCCCTCCTCCTAGGCCAATCGCCTCCCCCCGTGCTCCTTTATATACGGGGGCAGGGGGCACCCCATAGAACACAACAATTAATCTCTTGATCTCTTAGCCGTGTGCGGTGCCCCCCTTCACCATAGTCCTCCTCGATAATATTGTAGCGGTGCATAGGTGAAGCCCTGCGACGGTAGAACATCAAAATCGTCACCATGCCATCATGCTGATGGAACTCTCCCTCGACACTTGGCTGGATCGGAGTTCGAGGGACGTCATCAAGCTGAACGTGTGCTGAACTCGGAGGTGCCGTACGTTCGGTACTTGGATCGGTCGGATCATGAAGACGTACGACTACTCAACCGCATTATGCTAACGCTTCCGCTTTCGGTCTATGAGGGTACGTGGACAACACTCTCCCCTCTCGTTGCTATGCATCACCATGATCTCGCGTGCGTGTAGGAATTTTTTTGAAATTACTACGTTCCTCAACAATGGCATCCGAGCCTGGTTTTATGCGTTGATGTTATATGCACGAGTAGAACACAAGTGGGTTGTGGGCGATACAAGTCATACTGCTTACCAGCATGTCATACTTTGGTTCGGCGGTATTGTTGGATGAAGCGCCCGGACCAACATTACGCGTACGCTTACGCGAGATTGGTTCTACCGATGTGCTTTGCACATAGGTGGCTGGCGGGTGTTAGTTTCTCCAACTTTAGTTGGACTGAGTGTGGCTACGCCCGGTCCTTGAGAAGTTTAAAACAACACTAACTTGACGAACTATCGTTGTGGTTTTGATGCGTAGGTAAGAATGGTTCTTGCTCAGCCCGTAGCAGCCACGTAAAACTTGCAACAACAAAGTAGAGGACATCTAACTTGTTTTTGCAGGGCATGTTGTGATGTGATATGGTCAAGACGTGATGCTATATTTTATTGTATGAGATGATCATGTTTTGTAACCGAGTTATCGGCAACTGGCAGGAGCCATATGGTTGTCGCTTTATTGTATGCAATGCAATCGCCCTGTAATTGCTTTACTTTATCACTAAGCAGTAGCGATAGTCGTAGAAGCAATAGGTGGCAAAACGACAACGATGCTATGATGGAGATCAAGGTGTCGCGCCGGTGACGATGGTGATCATGACGGTGCTTCGGAGATGGAGATCACAAGCACAAGATGATGATGGCCATATCATATCCCTTATATTGATTGCATGT
The DNA here is from genome assembly GCF_018294505.1 of Triticum aestivum. Taxonomy (NCBI): domain Eukaryota; kingdom Viridiplantae; phylum Streptophyta; class Magnoliopsida; order Poales; family Poaceae; genus Triticum; species Triticum aestivum. The sequence goes on along the minus strand of NW_025251145.1, from coordinate 115 downwards.
GATGTTTATCCTTTATGCATCTTATTTTGCGTTGATTGACGGTAGCATTATAAGATGATCTCTCACTAAATTTCAAGGTATAAGTGTTCTCCCTGAGTATGCACCGTTGCGAAAG
>NW_025251144.1:0-2124 GCF_018294505.1 Triticum aestivum | reverse complement strand
CCGCGGCGGGAGGAGCCGGCGCGCGGTGAGGAGCTCGCAGGCGGGGCGCGTGTGGGAGGGACCGGCCACGGAAGGCGGAGCTCGGGCCCGGGCAGGCCTGCCCTGGGCGGCGGCAGGCCACGGTGGAGAGGCGCGTCAGCGACAGGTGGCAGCGGGCGAGTGGACGGGGGCGGCGGTGCGGCTGGGTCCGGCCGGCGGCGGACGCGTCCGGCGGCGCGGAGGGATAGGGTTAGGGTTGGACTGCGAATGTTAATCGGGAGGGGTGCAAATATGTAGGTAGAGGGAGCTAGGAGAGTCCAAATGAGGTGCGGTTTTCGCCCACACGATCGTGATCGAACGACCTAGAGCATGTAAGAGAGTTTGGTGGGTTTTGGGCTGTTTAGAGAGGGGGTTTTTGCTGCACACACAAATGGACTTTGCGGATGCCCGGTTAACCGTTGGAGTACCAAACGACCTCCAAATGGAACGAAACTTGACCGGTGGTCTCCCGGTAGTATACCAAGGCCACTTGACAAGCCTCGGTCCATTCCGAGAACGTTAGACACCCGCTCACGAAAGAAAAACAAGAGTGGTGCGCCGGAGGAGGTGGGAGCGCCGGATTGCAAAACGGACAACGGGGAAAATGCTCAGATGCATGAGACGAACACATATGCAAATGCAATGCACATGATGACATGATATGAGATGCAAGACATGAACAAAATGCAAAACGAAAGACAAAACCCGACCACGAGGGAATATCATAACACATAGCCGAAAATGGCAAGAGTTGGAGTTACAAATATGGAAAGTTACATCTGGGGTGTTACACTTAGGTCATCCACTTGAGGGAAGATTGCTACTGTCCTAAAAAACTCTGCGCTTGGAGGCCCAGCATGAGTCTATAAGAATAAAGTTGCATAGTAGACATCACTAGCATGGTCTTCAGTTGGTTGTGCAGATGCTTCATCCCGAGGAATTTCATGTTGCATTGAGGCTGCAATATTTGAGGTGAATCCCTTCGCCATTCTGACGAATCTGACTTTCGCTCCTAGCCAATCTGCACGGATGCGTCAAATTCATCATTGAGAACTTTGATCTCAGTTTGCATGGCCACAAGTTCATCAGGAGTCATAGTGACTACATGCTTCTTCGGAAATCACTCCTTCTTGTACTGAGCTTTCTTTAGTTGCCTGGCTTTTTCAAACTTCCATTTTTCTTCGCCTATGAAGGCAGTCAACATATGACTTTGACCAGGTGTAAGATTGAAGTCAGGCATAGGAGTGTTGGGGTCCTTGTGCTAGAGATCAATGAAGTCGAGGGTCAACTTGGGATCCAACAGAAGAGGCACATTGCTGCCTTTGGTTCTAGCGGCCCTTTGATGTCTGTCTCTGATGATTTCTGCTCATTCCTCATCATCAGCTTCGTCTTCACTAGACGGCACATGAAAGGCAACCTGCTTCTTGTGAGGACTTGGCCTTGTGCCTCATCCAATAGTGGCCTTTGTCTTCAACAAAATTGGACCTTTTGACGGCTGAGGAGGAGCTGAAGAACTTGCAGATGCTCCTGAAGCAATTGATATCCCAGCTGTCCTTTGGCAAGAGGCGAGGTGCACAGGTGTCGAGGACTTTGCAGTAGCAGCTGAAGGTTTTGTAACAGTGGGGACTGGAGCTGCTTGAGGAATATGCCGTGAGGGCTTTGATGAGCTTGGCCATGAGGGCGGCTTGTCTGCAGGCTTCTTGGGCATAGCCTTCTTAGGCTTGCTAGCAGAGGCCTTAGCAGCGGTAGCAGCAGAGTCTTCGTTGAATTTCCTCACCGTGTCGTTGGCCATTTTGGGAAATTTGGCTTGTCGTTTGTCCCATTCATCTGGATGGTCCTCACCGATCAGCTTCTTGGCCTAGTGCCAATGGAGGTCTTGGGCAAGGAGGGCGTAAAGCGAATTTCTTCATGTATTTTGGAGTTACATATTTGTACTCCCTCCATTCCCGTGCCCATCTCCTCTGTATCCTATGAATGCGCACCTTGCGCTGATTTTTGTTCTCCTTGCCATGTTTGGCTTCATCAGGAGTGCAATATTCCTCATAGATGTCATCTGGGATCTCAAAGGCAGTATTCACTTCTGGTCTCTTGCCTCCCTTTTGAGGT
>NW_025251143.1:0-2124 GCF_018294505.1 Triticum aestivum | reverse complement strand
CGAGGACAACTTGCTATGATCGTTGGTAATAAATCAAAACAAAGATACAATACTCTTTCCTTACAACTTCAAGTGAGTGTTACTGTCTTGTGCATATTCAGTTTCCCTTAATTATTACTCGAGGTTATGTAATTGATGAGTTATGTATGCGTTCGCAGGTTCCACTATATTCTCCTAGAGATTAAGCTTGAGCAGGGACTAGTAAACGTCTTAGATTTGATATGAAAAGATCCCTCTGACTAAGCAGACATGTCTAAAATGCTCGAGAAGTAAGTTGAATCGATCATTATCGCACCACATCTGCAACTTTGTTCATTTCATGATATCAAGTAATTGTCTTCTTTGTCTTGCAGGGTTTGGAAAGTATTCACTGCACAAGTTTCGGGACTGCCGCGGGAACTGCAATGGAAATACCCAAAAGTAAGTACTACTAGCTAGCTTGTTCCGTGCATCTCCCGTTGATTCTAACTACTTTCATCAATGCCCATTTATAATGCTTCATTTTAATTGACCTCTATTTCTCGTAAAGTGCTTGTGGCAGGAAGCCGGGAATAATTACTATGGATAATACATCTGCGAGTTCATCAAGAACGCGACGACCAGGAATAGGCGGGGCTACTCTAAAAGACAATATGAAGTGCGTAAGCAAAAACATTCACAAGTTTATTTTATTACCATCATTTCTGTTTAGTTTAATTCATATATATGTATTGACCCCCTTCTTGAAATTAGATGTGGTAGATGCGGGATGAACTCCTACCATAAGATCACATGCGAGCAATTCAAGAGGAATTGGCTGCATTCTTTCTTGACCACGTCATCAATAAAGCCGGAGAATACCACCATGCATGTGGAAGTTGAGTTCATATGTTAGGGTATTGTAAGAGATCTTACACATTGTATATATACAGACGGTCTATTCTTCTAATATTAGCAGAATAAGTATTCTGCACGCCACTTCTGCACTGCACGCTGAACGCAAGTGCACGTCATTCTTTGAACCAAGTGTGCTGCAGTACTCACACGAGTGAACTTCTCGTCAGAAAAACTGCACGCGTTATTTTTTCGATACTGTTTTCACTCTGATTTTTTAACCGTTTATCGGAATGAGGCATGTAATATACTGTTGGAAAGCTATGGATTAAGCGCAACTTAGACATGTTGAACACTTTTCGAGATTCCACACGGGTTAAGAGCAGTTTTGAAAATGGTGCGTCCCATGACGAGTGGCAGCGAGCGTTTTTTCGCGATTTCTTCTAAACCGCTCATTGAAATGAAGCAAACGATACGCCGTTGGATATATATCATCGAGGCGCATCTTTTTCATATATAAAGTTTTCTCTAATTCTTTACGGTTTAAGAGCAGTTTCAAATTTACTAAATCGCGGAATTCTCTTTTTCAATTTTTTTCAAATTCTCGGTACTGTTTTTGCACCAGTTTTTATCCGTTTGTCGAAACGAGGCGTGTGATACGCCGTTGGAAAGCTATGGACGAGGCACAACTTTCATATGTTGCAATGTGTTTGAGATTCCTTACGATTTTAAGTGAATTTTGAAAATCGTGCGGCGGACGATGAGTGGCAGCTGCTGTTTTTGGCGAAATTTTTACAAACCGCTGCTCGGAGTGATTCAAACGATACGCCGTTGGAAAGGTATCGACGAGGCGCAACTTTTTCCTGTAGAACACTCTCTCTAATTCTTTACGGTTTAAGAGCAGTTTTAAATTTATCGAAATGCGGACATTCTGTTTTTCGCGACACTCAAATCGACGTGCGTACTTCATCCGACTGAAAACCGCACTGCATCAGACAAAAAACCGCACTGCATCACACGGGTAAGAAAACTGCAATGTTTCTTTTATTCAAACGCAAGTTTTTTTCAAGGATGAGAAAGTAGAGTGCACTTCACATCGGGTGTAAATGAACCACAACACTATCAAAAAGTGGCCCGCATTATTTTTTTTCCGCTTCCGTAACAATTTTTTTGCACTTACGGGATGAACAACATCGTACGACCACCCGCACTGCTTCAGAATGAAAACCGCACTGCATCAAACGGGCATGCAAGCTGCATAATTTCTTTTGTCAGACGTTATTTTTCTCATACGAGTTGTTATCTTTTTTT
>NW_025251142.1:0-2124 GCF_018294505.1 Triticum aestivum | reverse complement strand
GAGGACGTATACAATACTGATAGAATGTTCAACACAAGTGTAATATATCTTCACCTTTCACCTCTATGCAGGTATGTTCTACAGATAGCTAAATGAAATACCATGCAGGTTGTCCATATATGCCTAATGTGGATGAAGCATTTTTAATATTTGTTTTCACATAGTTTAACATTAATCCTTGCTTATATTTGCAGAAAAGGTAGTTGCAGTGATTTCAATTGATAGGCATGGACAAACCTAAATGTGTGTGTTTTCCCAAATGTTTTTTGCAAGCTTCGAAATCGTTATCTCTCTTCAGTTTACGTGGTCGTCTTCATTTGTTGATCTGACAGACAAGGTAATGTCCTACAAGTTTTTGTGCTATTGTTCTACTTTCCAAGAAAAAATGATCTGCAACCTGATAACCGTTATTCTTTTGAGAATTCCCATCTTGTTTCAACTCCACAGTTTACAAAGCACTTTGGGATTAATGTGATCTATTGATTTTGTTTCTTTGTTTATCTACTTTTTCCCGGCTACATATTGTTCCTCATATCAAGCGTGTCATCAAGTATTCCCATGCTATTGCAACACATGGGTTATTCTCTTCGTTAGTGAATCTGCTATCGGTTATTATGGTTTACATGCTATAGTTTGGTCTGCATATCCATCTATGCTTGTGCTTCTGTACGTGACCTTTGATGCGGCCAAACCGGTATCTCGAAAATAGTTGTTTCAGGTGACAAGATCCATTTACCATCGGGTCACCGAACCTCGGTCATGGTACTATCTATTCAGTTGCTGAGAAAGGAGCACAATTTGATAAAGTTAATATTTTCTAGCAATGATCTTCTCATGTGCAAAACTGACAATGTAATGAAGGCTAGAACTGAGATAAATTTCTACATCTGTTAATGTTGGTAGAGAGAAAATCAAATGAAGTGCAGAATGCCGGAGGAAATTCTTATTACTGAATGTGGCGTGCATTGAGTTTCCATGTTCTTTGACACAAACTATCATCAAGTGTTGTGATGTACTTTTATGCTTGCAAAGATGTTTCTCTTTAACAAATTGTGTTCGTGGAGTAGCTCTGTTGATTATATTAAACTGCAAAACAAATTGTGTTTGACCATCTAGTAAAACTGTTTTTCGTTGGACTCTACACTCATGTATGTTGACTATATTCAACTGTAGAGCAAATTGTGTTTGACCGTTTATTTAGTAAAGTTGCTTCTTGTTGGACTCTACACTCATGTTGTTGTACAAAGATAATTAGTTCTTTCTCTATTTATACCAGAGCTTGTGGTAGGTAACCGAAAGACTCTTACAAACTCTTTAGAAAATCAAATACTAAGAAGCCCATAGCAGCTATGTCTCTTAATATTTCATTTCACAGATAATTAACCTTCATAGGTTGGCAATGAATCATCTACTCTAATACCTTGAAATTAATAAATAAAATATGTATCCATATATTTACATCAATACATCTCATCTTTTGTTTCGACAAAGGGTGGATTTTATTTGCTCAAAATGAAGCATCAAGAGGATACAAAACATGATGAACACAAACCCGGCCTCTGCATAGCTAGGATGCACACATCCAACACCAACACACGTGCAAGAACACACTGACAACAAGCAATGGCATATAAGACCAAAGTTATGTTGTGCGTAGGCAAAGAAAAAAAAGAAAATAATCCCAAAGCGATCAGATCCACGATCTGCAAACTGTAGCAACGACCATATCCGTGAAGGAAATATGCCCTAGAGGCAATAATAAAGTTATTATTTATTTCCCCATATCATGATAAATGTTTATTATTCATGCTAGAATTGTATTAACCGGAAACATGATACATGTGTGAATACATAGACAAAACTATAGTCACTAGTATGCCTCTACTTGACTAGCTCATTAGTCAAAGATGGTTATGTTTCCTAACCATAGACATGTGTTGTCATTTGATTAGTGGGATCACATCATTAGGAGAACGATGTGATTGACATGACCCATTCCGTTAGCCTAGCACTTGATCGTTTAGTATACTGCTATTGCTTTCTTCATGACTTATACAAAGTTCCTGCAACTATGAGATTGTGCAACTCCCGTATACCGGAAGAACACTTTGTGTGCTACCAAAC
>NW_025251141.1:0-2124 GCF_018294505.1 Triticum aestivum | reverse complement strand
TTTCGTGTACTATTACTAACCATTTTGGGGTACCGAAGCGATTTGCATAGTTGTTGAACCCCAAGGTGCGCTTACGTGTCGGTTATCAACACTCGCGGTTTTTGTCGATTCTAACCTGTTTCGTGCTCTATTACTCACGGTTTTGGGGTTCCAAAGCGAATTCCATGGTTGTTGAACCCCAAGGTGCGCTTACATGTCGGTCATCAACAATCACAGTTTTTGTTGATTCTGGCCCGTTTCATGGACTATTGTTGAACCCCGGGGTGCGTTTACGTGTCGGTCTTCAATACTCACGGTTTTTGTCGAGTCTGGCCCGTTTCGTGGACTATTACTCACCATTTTGGGGTCCCAAAGCGATTTCCATGGATGTCGAACCCCAAGGTGTGCTTATGTGTCGGTCATCAACGCTCGCAATTTTGGCTAATTCTTGTCCGTTTCGTGGACTCACGATTCTGGCCCGTTTTGGGGTCCCGGAGCGATTTTTACGATTGACGATCCCCATGGTGTGTTTGCATGTCCGGCGTCAATACTCACAGTTTTGGTGAATTCTGACCGTTTCGTGGACTATTACTCACTGTTTTGGGGTCTCGGAGTGATTTCCACGATTTGTGAACTCCGTGGTGCGTTTACGTGTCGGTCATCAACACTCACAATTTTTGCCATTTCTGGTCCGTTTCGTGGACTATTACTCGCCGTTTTGGGGTCCTAGAGCGATTTCCATGATTGACAATCCCCGGGGTGCGTTTACGCGTGTGTCGTCAACACTCACAGTTTTGCCAATTCTGACACGTTTTGTGGACTATTACTTACCGTTTTGGGGGCCCAAAGCGATTTGCATAGTTGTTGAACCCCAAGGTGCGCTTACGTGTCGGTCATCAACACTTGCAGTTTTGGCCGATTCTAGCCCGTTTCATGGACTTTTACTCACCGTTTTGGGGTCCCAAAGGGATTTCCATGGTTGTTGAACAACAATGTGTGGCTACGTGTTGGTCGTCGAAACTCGCGGTTTGGGCCGATTCAGGCCCGTTTCTTGGACTATTACTCAGTTTTGGGGTCCCGAAGTGATTTCGACGATTGACGAACCACGGGTTGCGTTTATGTGTCGCTCATAACCACTCACAATTTTGGCCAATTCTTGTCCGTTCTGTGGACTATTACTCACCGTTTTGGGGTCCCGGACCGATTTTCACAATTGACAATCCCAGGGTGCGTTTGCATGTCCGTCGTCAACACTCATAGTTTCGGCCAATCCTAACCTGTTTCGTGTACTATTACTAACCATTTTGGGGTACCGAAGCGATTTGCATAGTTGTTAAACCCCAAGGTGCGCTTACGTGTCGGTTATCAACACTCGCGGTTTTTGTCGATTCTAACCTGTTTCGTGCTCTATTACTCACGGTTTTGGGGTTCCAAAGCGAATTCCATGGTTGTTGAACCCCAAGGTGCGCTTACATGTCGGTCATCAACAATCACAGTTTTTGTTGATTCTGGCCCGTTTCATGGACTATTGTTGAACCCCGGGGTGCGTTTATGTGTCGGTCTTCAATACTCACGGTTTTTGTCGAGTCTGGCCCGTTTCGTGGACTATTAGTCACCATTTTGGGGTCCCAAAGCGATTTCCATGGATGTCGAACCCCAAGGTGTGCTTATGTGTCGGTCATCAACACTCGCAATTTTGGCTAATTCTTGTCCGTTTCGTGGACTCACGATTTTGGCCCGTTTTGGGGTCCCGGAGCGATTTTCACGATTGACGATCCCCATGGTGTGTTTGCATGTCCGGCGTCAATACTCACAGTTTTGGTGAATTCTGACCGTTTCGTGGACTATTACTCACTATTTTGGGGTCTCGGAGTGATTTCCACGATTTGTGAACTCCGTGGTGCGTTTACGTGTCGGTCATCAACACTCACAATTTTTGCCATTTCTGGTCCGTTTCGTGGACTATTACTCGCCGTTTTGGGGTCCTAGAGCGATTTCCATGATTGACAATCCCCGGGGTGCGTTTACGCGTGTGTCGTCAACACTCACAGTTTTGCCAATTCTGACACGTTTTGTGGACTATTACTTACCGTTTTGGGGGCCCAAAGCGATTTGCATAGTTGTTGAACCCCAAGGTGCGCTTAC
>NW_025251140.1:0-2124 GCF_018294505.1 Triticum aestivum | reverse complement strand
GAGGAGTTAAAATATTATAGGGACAATGTTGATCCGGCGGACATGACTCCTTTGAAGAAACCAACTACGGAGCATGATTCAGATCTGAAGTTCAAATCAGCGGCGGAGACCAAGCTTGTTGACTTCGTGCCCGGTGATTCGTCCAAGCAGTTCACTGTCAGTGCCAACTTGGACCCTAAATAGGAAAGCGCGCTCATCGAGTTCATCCGTGAGAATCGGGACATTTTTGCATGGAAGCCTTCTGACATGCCAGGTGTACCGAGGGAACTCGTTGAGCACACTCTTAATGTTGATCCCAAGTATAAACTGGTAAATCAATTTCTCCGCCGGTTTAACGAAGAGAGGCGCAAAGCCATTGGGGAGGAGGTAGCCAGGCTCTTAGCAGCTGGTTTTATCGTGGAAGTGTTTCATCCAGAGTGGCTTGCTAATCCGGTGCTGGTTCTTAAGAAAAATGGCACTTGGCGTATGTGTGTGGATTATACGGATCTTAACAAGGCTTGTCCAGCAGATCCTTTTGCCCTTCCCCGCGTTGACCAGATTATTGATGCCACGGCGGGTTGTGAGCGTTTGAGTTTTTTGGATGCGTATTCTGGGTATCATCAGATCAAAATGGCGGTTAAGGACCAGGAGAAGACGGCGTTTATTACTCCCTTTGGAGCCTTCTGCTATGTATCTATGCCTTTTGGGCTCAAGAGCGCCCAAGCCACTTATCAACGGTGTGTACAGAATTGCCTGCATAAACAGATCGGCCGCAATGTGCACACCTATGTGGATGATATTGTAGTCAAATCAAGACAGAAGGAGACGCTGGTTGATGATTTAAAGGAAACCTTTGACAACTTGTGGGTTTATAAGATGATGCTTAACCCTGCCAAATGTGTTTTTGGTGTTCCGGTAGGCAAGTTACTGGGCTTTCTTGTGTCCAACAGAGGAATTGAGGCTAATCCGGAGAAGATTACGGCTATCACCTCCCTGGCTAAACCAAAGTGTATCAACGATGTTCAGCGTTTGGCAGGTCGGATCGTCGCACTGAGCCGGTTTATCAGCCGCCTCGGAGAGAAGGCCATCCCTTTATACCAGTTGTTGAGAAAGACAGATCAATTCATCTGGAGTCCAGTTGCTGATGAGGCATTGGAGGACTTGAAGCGGCAATTAGCCAATCCGCCCGTTCTTGCAGCTCCGGTCGACAAAGAGCCGTTATTGTTATACGTAGCGGCCAATGCTCGTGCAGTTAGCGTGGCTATTGTGGTAGAACGCAAGGAGGCAGGCAAGGAATATCCGGTTCAGCGGCCGGTTTACTATATCAGCGAGGTGCTTATCGAATCCAAGCAAAGGTATCCGCATTGGCAGAAGCTGGTATATGGAGTTTTCATGGCAAGCCGGAAGTTGAAGCAATATTTCCAAGGGCACCCCATCACAGTGGTCAGTTCAGCTCCCTTGGGCGATATCATACAGAACCGGGAGGCGACTGGCCGGATTGCCAAGTGGGCCATAGAACTTGGACCGCACGGATTGAAGTACGTGCCTCGGACGGCGGTGAAGTCTCAAGCACTTGTTGATTTCATCAATGATTGGACGGAGTTGCAAGCACCAGAGGAAAAGCCGGATCACACATATTGGACTATCCATTTTGATGGATCCAGGCAATTGGAAGGCTCGGGGGCTGGAGTCGTGTTAACTTCCCTAAGAGGTGATAAGTTTTGTTATGTTCTCCGCTTAATGTTCCCTTGTACTAATAATGCAGCTGAGTATGAAGCCTTGCTCCATGGTCTCCGGATGGCTAAAGAGATGAATCTAAGTCGGGTTAAGTGCTTCGGTGACTCGGACCTCGTAGCTCAACAGGTGTCTGGCACTTGGGATTCTAAAGACCCACTCATGGCTGCATATCGTCGTGAGGTGGACATTGTTGCAGGTCACTTCAAGGGTTATCAGGTGGATCACGTGGATCATCGAAAAAATGAAGCGGCGGACGCTTTAAGCCGGTTGGGCTCTCAGCGTAAACCGGTCCCGCCTAATGTCTTTCTTGATGTATTGCACAATCCGTCAGTCAAGCTCCTAGGTGAAGCGGATTTGGCTATTCCTGATCCGGATGCTCAATTGGTGGCAGCCCTACATGTTATACCG
>NW_025251139.1:0-2124 GCF_018294505.1 Triticum aestivum | reverse complement strand
GACGGTGGAGCGGGGGAGTGTGCGGGGGGGTGCTCGGCAACGGTGGAGCGGGCCGGGGAGGGTGCGGGGGGTCGGCGGCAGCGGTGGAGCGGGGGAGAGTGCGGTGGGTCGACGGCGGCGGTGGAGCGGGGGAGGGTGCGGGGGCACTACTAGGGAAAAGCCTAGCAGCAGCGCGGGTTTTGGGCCTATTAGTAGCGCGGGGCCGGCGCTACAGCTAACTTATAGCAGTAGCGCGGGTGCCACCCGCGCTACAGCTAACGGGTAAAATCTGGTCAAATCTGGTCAAACTGTGGTCAAACTAATTATTCAAGAAATATTAGTGTTACTAAATTTTTAGAACAATAGTTTCAAACTCAAACGGTGAAATGTGTGACTTCATGCTCATGCTAAATTCCTAAGGTTAATAGGATTGACATCTTACTATTGTCAGGAAAACAACAAGTGCAGACTTGGAAACGAGGGAGAATATAACATGGAAGTTAAGCGTGCTCAGGCTGGAGTAGTGAGAGGATGGGTGACCGTCTGGGAAGTTAGATGATTTGGAATGATGAGGGGTGATTAGAGATTAAATTGAGCAGCGATAAGGGGTGATTAGAGATTTGAGGTTAAAATAATTCAGAAATTTGAAAATTAGTGAAAAAAAATCGAATTTTTTTTTCGAAAAAATTCAAAAAAAAACAGAGATTAGAGATTAGTAGTAGCGCGGGTTGGCACCCGCGCTACTGCTAAAGGACGTAGTAGTAGCGCGGGTCGCACCCGCGCTACTGCTATACGTTAGCTGTAGCGCCTTATTAGTAGCGCCGGTCCCCGTGCTACTAATAGGCCCAAAACCCACGCTGCTGCTAGGCTTTTCCCTAGTAGTGTAGGTTTGCTCTTTCAAAGTCGGCGAGTCGACCCTCGAAGTCGACATGCATTTCGCGGCGACCCTCACGGTGACCCCATCCAGCGAGCCTACCGAGGTGCCTGTTGACGGGTAGACCAACGGGGTTCTCGATGCCTAGATAATTCGTTCAGTAGGAGATGCACTCTTCGGTCAGAAAGCCCCTGGCTATGCTTCCCTCTCGACGTGGCATGTTGCGAACGTATCCTTTGATGACACCATTCATCCTTTCGAACGACATCATGATGTGTAGGAACGTCGGCCCGAGTTGGATGATATCCTCCACGATATGGACCAGTAGATGCACCATAACGTCGAGGAATGCGGGCGGGAAGTACATCTCAAGCTCGCATAGTATCACCATGATCTCTTCCTGTAGCCTTCTGAGTTGCCTCACGCCAACTGACTTCCGAGAGATGACGTCGAAAAAGTTGCATAGGCCAAATAGCGTTTCACGAACGTGCGCGTCCATGATCCCGTGGATTGCCACTGGAAGTATCTGTGCATCAGCACGTGACAGTCGTGAGACTTCCCGCTGAACTTCTGCTTCGCTGAGTCTAGGTATCTGCTTATCTTCCCCGCGTAACCGTAAGGAAGTTTTACTCCTACGAGGCAGGTGAAAAACTGATCGATCTCCTCCTGACTTAGAGTGAAGCATGCGGGAGGGAAGTCATTTCTAGTCTTCTTGGCCTTTTTGCCTTTGCAACGACTTTCCGTGTCCTGCTTCGCCTCATCATCATCATCATTAGCGTGAAGCTCCTCCCTGATGCCCATTGATTTCAAGTTTGCCCTTGCTTTCGGCCCATCTTGGTCCTCTCTGGCATGTTGAGCAGGATACCAAGCAGACTCTCGCACACGTTCTTCGTGATATGCATGACATCAAGGCTGTGAGGCACATGGTGAATCTTCCAGTACGGCAAGTCCCAGAAAACAGACCTCGTTTTCCATACCTTCAGCAGCGTCTCTGGCGCCTTTCGCTTCTATCCCGGCTCTGGCGCCTTTTTCTTCTTTCCCTGCAGTGGGCAATCTTTCCAATTTTTCAACAGCTCGTCTATTTCCTCGCCGCTCCTCGTAAGCGGGCGTCTTCGGGGTTCGGTTTCACCATCGAACAGATCCTTGCGTTTCCTCCATGTGTCGCAAAGCCACCTTAGATGTCCCATGAACACGGTTTTCGAAGACCCGGGATCTCTATCTAGCTGGCGATACGTTGTGTCATCCATGCACCTGACGCATCCAGAAAATCC
>NW_025251138.1:0-2124 GCF_018294505.1 Triticum aestivum | reverse complement strand
CCGCGGCGGGAGGAGCCGGCGCGCGGTGAGGAGCTCGCAGGCGGGGCGCGTGTGGGAGGGACCGGCCACGGAAGGCGGAGCTCGGGCCCGGGCAGGCCTGCCCTGGGCGGCGGCAGGCCACGGTGGAGAGGCGCGTCAGCGACAGGTGGCAGCGGGCGAGTGGACGGGGGCGGCGGTGCGGCTGGGTCCGGCCGGCGGCGGACGCGTCCGGCGGCGCGGAGGGATAGGGTTAGGGTTGGACTGCGAATGTTAATCGGGAGGGGTGCAAATATGTAGGTAGAGGGAGCTAGGAGAGTCCAAATGAGGTGCGGTTTTCGCCCACACGATCGTGATCGAACGACCTAGAGCATGTAAGAGAGTTTGGTGGGTTTTGGGCTGTTTAGAGAGGGGGTTTTTGCTGCACACACAAATGGACTTTGCGGATGCCCGGTTAACCGTTGGAGTACCAAACGACCTCCAAATGGAACGAAACTTGACCGGTGGTCTCCCGGTAGTATACCAAGGCCACTTGACAAGCCTCGGTCCATTCCGAGAACGTTAGACACCCGCTCACGAAAGAAAAACAAGAGTGGTGCGCCGGAGGAGGTGGGAGCGCCGGATTGCAAAACGGACAACGGGGAAAATGCTCAGATGCATGAGACGAACACATATGCAAATGCAATGCACATGATGACATGATATGAGATGCAAGACATGAACAAAATGCAAAACGAAAGACAAAACCCGACCACGAGGGAATATCATAACACATAGCCGAAAATGGCAAGAGTTGGAGTTACAAATATGGAAAGTTACATCTGGGGTGTTACACTTAGGTCATCCACTTGAGGGAAGATTGCTACTGTCCTACAAAACTCTGCGCTTGGAGGCCCAGCATGAGTCTATAAGAATAAAGTTGCATAGTAGACATCACTAGCATGGTCTTCAGTTGGTTGTGCAGATGCTTCATCCCGAGGAATTTCATGTTGCATTGAGGCTGCAATATTTGAGGTGAATCCCTTCGCCATTCTGACGAATCTGACTTTCGCTCCTAGCCAATCTGCACGGATGCGTCAAATTCATCATTGAGAACTTTGATCTCAGTTTGCATGGCCACAAGTTCATCAGGAGTCATAGTGACTACATGCTTCTTCAGAAATCACTCCTTCTTGTACTGAGCTTTCTTTAGTTGCCTGGCTTTTTCAAACTTCCATTTTTCTTCGCCTATGAAGGCAGTCAACATATGACTTTGACCAGGTATAAGATTGAAGTCAGGCATAGGAGTGTTGGGGTCCTTGTGCTAGAGATCAATGAAGTCGAGGGTCAACTTGGGATCCAACAGAAGAGGCACATTGCTGCCTTTGGTTCTAGCGGCCCTTTGATGTCTGTCTCTGATGATTTCTGCTCATTCCTCATCATCAGCTTCGTCTTCACTAGACGGCACATGAAAGGCAACCTGCTTCTTGTGAGGACTTGGCCTTGTGCCTCATCCAATAGTGGCCTTTGTCTTCAACAAAATTGGACCTTTTGACGGCTGAGGAGGAGCTGAAGAACTTGCAGATGCTCCTGAAGCAATTGATATCCCAGCTGTCCTTTGGCAAGAGGCGAGGTGCACAGGTGTCGAGGACTTTGCAGTAGCAGCTGAAGGTTTTGTAACAGTGGGGACTGGAGCTGCTTGAGGAATATGCCGTGAGGGCTTTGATGAGCTTGGCCATGAGGGCGGCTTGTCTGCAGGCTTCTTGGGCATAGCCTTCTTAGGCTTGCTAGCAGAGGCCTTAGCAGCGGTAGCAGCAGAGTCTTCGTTGAATTTCCTCACCGTGTCGTTGGCCATTTTGGGAAATTTGGCTTGTCGTTTGTCCCATTCATCTGGATGGTCCTCACCGATCAGCTTCTTGGCCTAGTGCCAATGGAGGTCTTGGGCAAGGAGGGCGTAAAGCGAATTTCTTCATGTATTTTGGAGTTACATATTTGTACTCCCTCCATTCCCGTGCCCATCTCCTCTGTATCCTATGAATGCGCACCTTGCGCTGATTTTTGTTCTCCTTGCCATGTTTGGCTTCATCAGGAGTGCAATATTCCTCATAGATGTCATCTGGGATCTCAAAGGCAGTATTCACTTCTGGTCTCTTGCCTCCCTTTTGAGGT
>NW_025251137.1:0-2124 GCF_018294505.1 Triticum aestivum | reverse complement strand
AAAAAAAGAATAAGCTTTTAAGCAAAGAAAAAGTGAACAAAGAGCTTGTAAGCAAGTGCCATAGCATCATCCCACATTACATAAGATTGTCATATCCGATCATCTTGGATCAAACACCGGGAACCATACATACATAGCATACTTGGGATAGAAAGTTTATCCATTTTGCATATCATAGGTTGTGCACAAGTGTCGTATCCGCCTATAGAGCAATCGTGCTAGCGTCTCTCTTGAGTTGTGCAACACGAGCATGTTCCGTGGACTCCACATTTTGGCTCATTCCTTGGTTGCACGAGCCCATTTATCTATCCGTGTGTGTGTTTCCGTGTGCCATTCTTTGCTATTGGTCTACTTGTTTCACTTGCGAATTTGTGAATCTTTTTCAACATTATTGATTCTTGCTAACATTTTGCATCAAATTTTTTGTGCCACTATCCTCACCGAGCTCCACCATAAGCCTTACTTGTGTAGGTGTGAGAAACCGACAAGAATTGGTACCAATTGTGCTATTTCCTTGTTACACATTGAGTGATCATTGATCCATCTTCAACATCGGTCAAGGTACATTTGGTATAGTTCTTCTCTTTCTCCCACTCATATTTGCTCGAGTCTTGTGATGGATAGGCAAGGCACTTCATCTCCGGTCTTCGACAACAACGACGGTGCGAACAACTACATCACCAAAGCGTCCATCTTCGGACTACAACGACAAATGCAAGGTGCACAATCTACCTTGCGAGAGCGCCTCGACAACCTCACCATCGACATACGACACTCCGAAGCAAGGAAAAGGGACTACATTGACACCAAGTTGGGCGAGCTAAAGGATCAACTACGAGACATGGTGGCCGACTACAAGTCTTCTTCCCCTTCATCATCCTCAAGGCGGCGGCGAGCAAGTCGATCATCTTCGGAGCGCCCACGCGACGCAAGCGCAAGTCGTCCACGTCCACATCTACATGGAGACCACCATCACGCTCGAGATCCACATCGTTATGAAGGGAAAGACACCTCCAAGCATCATGTGCACAACGACGACGAACGACATCTACTACGAGCTCAAGTTCGACAACAACACCATCAACATGAAGATGCTCCACAAGTGCAAATATACAAGTCCCAACAAGCTCTACTTCACGCCAAGTCCAAGCTTCATGAGCACAAGAGAAGACCGCGAGACAAGCACCACCACGACGGAGCTACGGCTACACCAACCACTTCGGCATCTTCGCCAAGTGCTATCAAGGCATCTTCGCCTTTGGACGTACCGCATCTTCGCCTACTTCCCTTGAGTTCGCCTACATCGACATCTTCAACAACAAGGCGACCACCTACGAGCGAGGCCGACACTTCCACCTTCGGAAGCCCCTCAAGGAAGATGGCCGAGCATGGGAAATTCCCTTCTGTCATGGAGACGAGCTACGAGGTGCCACATCATATGGGCCTCCGACAACAAGACGGCGACAAGACGGTCGAGCTAGGGCCATCCCCTTCGACCACGGCGACAAGCACGAACCTCTTCAACTACATGAAGACGGCGCCCCAAAAAGACTCATACTCCGAGTCAAGCTACGAGACCGCACACTAGACCTTATCTTTGGTCTTGGAGGAGAATGATGATGTGCCATCTTCGGCCTTCATCCACGGCTACGATTGCGACATGATTGAGCATGGAGACATTTGCAACAACATCTCTCTGACACCCACATATGTGGCCCAATTCCCATGTGAGGAGAGCCACCCCACCATGAGTGATATGAGTGACTCCACCATATGTGACATTGAGTGCATTTCCTATGAGAGGATGAGTGTGACCACCACTAGCCCCACACATGAGAGCATGCCACACATCCTATGTGAGGTTGAGAGCCATTTGAGTGACTCCACCAACCATATGAGTGAGAGCATCTTTGAGGAAGTGAGTGAGCCACGACACTTAGTGAGTGAGGTAGTTGAGAGTGCACATGAGGCCACTATGATTTTTAATGACTTAACCTGTACTCCTAGTGTGTTTTCTTCTTTGGTGCTAGGTCTTCTACATGACGACATGCCTATCCTCGACGAGTCCATACCTCCAATGGAGACGACGATGGCCATGGTGGATGATGATGTACCCCCCCCCCC
>NW_025251136.1:0-2124 GCF_018294505.1 Triticum aestivum | reverse complement strand
AAAAAAAGAATAAGCTTTTAAGCAAAGAAAAAGTGAACAAAGAGCTTGTAAGCAAGTGCCATAGCATCATCCCACATTACATAAGATTGTCATATCCGATCATCTTGGATCAAACACCGGGAACCATACATACATAGCATACTTGGGATAGAAAGTTTATCCATTTTGCATATCATAGGTTGTGCACAAGTGTCGTATCCGCCTATAGAGCAATCGTGCTAGCGTCTCTCTTGAGTTGTGCAACACGAGCATGTTCCGTGGACTCCACATTTTGGCTCATTCCTTGGTTGCACGAGCCCATTTATCTATCCGTGTGTGTGTTTCCGTGTGCCATTCTTTGCTATTGGTCTACTTGTTTCACTTGCGAATTTGTGAATCTTTTTCAACATTATTGATTCTTGCTAACATTTTGCATCAAATTTTTTGTGCCACTATCCTCACCGAGCTCCACCATAAGCCTTACTTGTGTAGGTGTGAGAAACCGACAAGAATTGGTACCAATTGTGCTATTTCCTTGTTACACATTGAGTGATCATTGATCCATCTTCAACATCGGTCAAGGTACATTTGGTATAGTTCTTCTCTTTCTCCCACTCATATTTGCTCGAGTCTTGTGATGGATAGGCAAGGCACTTCATCTCCGGTCTTCGACAACAACGACGGTGCGAACAACTACATCACCAAAGCGTCCATCTTCGGACTACAACGACAAATGCAAGGTGCACAATCTACCTTGCGAGAGCGCCTCGACAACCTCACCATCGACATACGACACTCCGAAGCAAGGAAAAGGGACTACATTGACACCAAGTTGGGCGAGCTAAAGGATCAACTACGAGACATGGTGGCCGACTACAAGTCTTCTTCCCCTTCATCATCCTCAAGGCGGCGGCGAGCAAGTCGATCATCTTCGGAGCGCCCACGCGACGCAAGCGCAAGTCGTCCACGTCCACATCTACATGGAGACCACCATCACGCTCGAGATCCACATCGTTATGAAGGGAAAGACACCTCCAAGCATCATGTGCACAACGACGACGAACGACATCTACTACGAGCTCAAGTTCGACAACAACACCATCAACATGAAGATGCTCCACAAGTGCAAATATACAAGTCCCAACAAGCTCTACTTCACGCCAAGTCCAAGCTTCATGAGCACAAGAGAAGACCGCGAGACAAGCACCACCACGACGGAGCTACGGCTACACCAACCACTTCGGCATCTTCGCCAAGTGCTATCAAGGCATCTTCGCCTTTGGACGTACCGCATCTTCGCCTACTTCCCTTGAGTTCGCCTACATCGACATCTTCAACAACAAGGCGACCACCTACGAGCGAGGCCGACACTTCCACCTTCGGAAGCCCCTCAAGGAAGATGGCCGAGCATGGGAAATTCCCTTCTGTCATGGAGACGAGCTACGAGGTGCCACATCATATGGGCCTCCGACAACAAGACGGCGACAAGACGGTCGAGCTAGGGCCATCCCCTTCGACCACGGCGACAAGCATGAACCTCTTCAACTACATGAAGACGGCGCCCCAAAATGACTCATACTCCGAGTCAAGCTACGAGACCGCACACTAGACCTTATCTTTGGTCTTGGAGGAGAATGATGATGTGCCATCTTCGGCCTTCATCCACGGCTACGATTGCGACATGATTGAGCATGGAGACATTTGCAACAACATCTCTCTGACACCCACATATGTGGCCCAATTCCCATGTGAGGAGAGCCACCCCACCATGAGTGATATGAGTGACTCCACCATATGTGACATTGAGTGCATTTCCTATGAGAGGATGAGTGTGACCACCACTAGCCCCACACATGAGAGCATGCCACACATCCTATGTGAGGTTGAGAGCCATTTGAGTGACTCCACCAACCATATGAGTGAGAGCATCTTTGAGGAAGTGAGTGAGCCACGACACTTAGTGAGTGAGGTAGTTGAGAGTGCACATGAGGCCACTATGATTTTTAATGACTTAACCTGTACTCCTAGTGTGTTTTCTTCTTTGGTGCTAGGTCTTCTACATGACGACATGCCTATCCTCGACGAGTCCATACCTCCAATGGAGACGACGATGGCCATGGTGGATGATGATGTACCCCCCCCCCC
>NW_025251135.1:0-2124 GCF_018294505.1 Triticum aestivum | reverse complement strand
TGGGCCCACTCGGTAGGACATCATCATATGCGCAATGTGACCAAGGAGTTGATCACGGGATGATGTGTTACGGAACGAGTAAAGAGACTTGCCGGTAACGAGATTGAACAAGGTATTGGATACCGACGATCGAATCTCGGGCAAGTAACATACCGATAGACAAAGGGAATTGAATACGGGATTGATTAAGTCCTTGACATCGTGGTTCATCCGATGAGATCATCGTGGAACATGTGGGAGCCATCATGGGTATCCAGATCCCGCTGTTGGTTATTGACCGGAGAACGTCTCGGTCATGTCTGCATGATTCCCGAACCCGTAGGGTCTACACACTTAAGGTTCGATGACGCTAGGGTTATAAAGGAAGCTTGTATGTGGTTACGGAATGTTGTTCGGAGTCCCGGATGAGATCCCGGACGTCACGAGGAGTTCCGGAATGGTCCGGAGGTAAAGATTTATATATGGGAAGTCCTGTTTTGGTCACCGAAAAAGTTTCGGGCGATATCGGTATTGTACCGGGACCACCGGGAGGGTCCCGGGGGTCCACCAAGTGGGGCCACCTGCCCCAGAAGGCTGCGTGGTCCAAGTGTGGGAGGGGACCAGCCCCTAGGTGGGCTGGTGCGCCCCCCACAAGGGGTCCAAGGCGCAAGGGAGAGTGGGAGGGGGCAAACCCTAGGGCAGATGGGGCCTAAGGCCCACCCCAGGCGCGCCTCCCCTCTCTCCCTCTCTTGGCCGCCTCCCAAGCCCCATCTTGGGCTGGACGCACCCCTTGGGGGGGGGGAAACCCTAGATGGGGGTGCAGCCCTCCCTCTCCCCTATATATATTGAGGCATGGGGCTGCCCATAATACACGATTTGATCTCTGCCTGATGGTGCAGCCCTCCCTCTCCTACTCCTCCTCTCCCATGGTGCTTGGCGAAGCCCTGCTGGATTGCCTTGCTCCTCCATCACCACCACGCCGTTGTGCTGCTGCTGGATGGAGTCTTCCTCAACCTCTCCCTCTCTCCTTGCTGGATCAAGGCATGGGAGACATCATCGGGCTGTACGTGTGTTGAACGCGGAGGTGCCGTGCGTTCGGCACTTGGTCATCGGTGATTTGGATCACGACGAGTACGACTCCATCAACCCCGCTCACTTGAACGCTTCCGCTTAGTGATCTACAAGGGTATGTAGATGCACTCTCCTTCCCCTCGTTGCTGGTTTCTCCATAGATAGATCTTGGTGACTCGTAGGAAAATTTTGAATTTCTGCTACGTTCCCCAACAGTGGCATCATGAGCTAGGTCTATTGCGTAGATTCTTTGCACGAGTAGAACACAAAGTAGTTGTGGGCGTTGATGTTGTTCAATATGCTTACCGTTACTAGTCCAATCTTGTTTCGACGGCATTGTGGGATGAAGCGGCCCGGACCGACCTTACACGTACTCTTACGTGAGACAGGTTCCACCGACTGACATGCACTTGGTGCATAAGGTGGCTAGCGGGTGCCAGTCTCTCCCACTTTAGTCGGAACGGATTCGATGAAAAGGGTCCTTATGAAGGGTAAATAGCAATTGGCATATCACGTTGTGGTTTTGCGTAGGTAAGAAACGTTCTTGCTAGAAACCCATAGCAGCCACGTAAAACATGCAAACAACAATTAGAGGACGTCTAACTTGTTTTTGCAGGGTATGCTATGTGATGTGATATGGCCAAAAGGATGTGATGAATGATATATGTGACGTATGAGATTGATCATGTTCTTGTAATAGGAATCACGACTTGCATGTCGATGAGTATGACAACCGGCAGGAGCCATAGGAGTTGTCTTTATTTATTGTATGACCTGCGTGTCATTGAAGAACGCCATGTAAATTACTTTACTTTATTGCTAAACGCGTTAGCCATAGAAGTAGAAGTAGTCGTTGGCGTGACAACTTCATGAAGACAAGATGATAGAGATCATGATGATGGAGATCATGGTGTCATGCCGGTGACGATGATGATCATGGAGCCCCGAAGATGGAGATCAAAAGGAGCAAAATGATATTGGCCATATCATGTCACTATTTGATTGCATGTGCTGTTTATCATGTTTATGCATCTTGTTTACTTAGGACGACGGTAGTAAATAAGATGATCCCTT
>NW_025251134.1:0-2124 GCF_018294505.1 Triticum aestivum | reverse complement strand
CCCTGCCTCCGCCAAGAGCGTGAGAATGGTCGACCAAAGCAGGGGGACGACAAGGCCTGTTGCCGGGCGAAAATGTTTACCTTAGAAATAACAAGGATTCGTCCTTGGCATGGGCCTCGCTCACGCACAAAGAACCCGGCAAACACCCTTTTTCATTAAAAACGTCCCATACAGGTACAGTTCGTACGGAATAAAAAACATGAGCAAGGGGATTAGAAGTTTTAAATCTAACAAGTGCCCGCAGGCTTACAAACTGAAAAGAGATGAGGTGCCCGTAATCCCTTTCTTGTCCCTCTCCTCAGAAGGCGGAACAGGACAACGGGAGGGCAAAGAGAGCGCCTAGGCAAGGTACGAGGAGCAGAAGGCACCAAGAGAACATCTTGGTGCCGGAAAAGGAGCTGGAAGATGAGGTAGCGGGACGGCAATATGCGACAAAGGCGTCGGTGCCCGCGTACTCCGATTTGACAGCCGCCACCCGCCTTCTCCGCCTTCTCCGGCCCTCCTATGCCAGCCGCCCAAGGAGACGACGGGGAGCACCCCGACGGAGAGCTTGGCGAGGATGGCCCTCGGCAGGGCGCGTGACCGAGGGAGGCGCGACGCGGTCAGTCGAAGTCGGAATTGGCATCCTGCCGCTCGACTCCCTCGTCATCGATGTCGCTGTCCTCCTCGTCACTCCCGCTCGAGGAGGAATCTTCATCGTCGGAGGAGCTCTCCACGCAGCACTTTAGGCGAGTTCCAAGATCCCCGAGGACCTTGACGGAGAGCAGGCCGCCCTCCATTAACTTGAAGTAGAGGACGAGCCCCACCGTCAAGCTATGGATGCGAGCAAATGTCTTCCATCCGCGGCAGAGATACATAACATGAGGAGCGGGGAAGTCGACGTTGACCCGCATGCCGCTGGCCCCGCAGCCCCTCATGTGCAATCTGAGGGTGTGGGGTGGATCGAGCTCCATCTCCTGGGCGAAGGGGGTGGGAGACGGAGACGACGACGCGGTGGCTGGCGCAGCCTGATGAAGAACTCACGGGGCTGGTCCCCGACGTGGTCCCCGACGTGACCCTCCGTCGCGGGAGGCACCACTGGCGGAGGCACGGCCGCCGCGCCGCCTCGTCCCCCTCTCCCCCTACCGCCGCGGCGACCTCGGCCACGCCCCCTCCCCCTTCCTCTCGTGGCCGGCTCTTCCGCCACATGCTCATGGGAAGGAGGGACGCGCTGACGAGCAGCAACCCTCGCCGCCACCGTCGAAGGCCTAGCACCTCCTCTCGCCATTGCAGATAGAGGAAAGGAGCAGAGGTGGAGGAGGATGGATATTGAAGGAATGTGGGATGGCGCCCCCTCCCCCTCCTTATAAAGGAGCGGGGTCGAGGGTCGGCCGCCCCACTCAGCCAACCCAGCCATCAGAGACCCGGAGAATCCGGACCGACCCGCTGCCCCAATCAGCGACGACCCTGTTTTCCGCCTCCACCGCCTGCCACCTGCATGAAGACCACGTGGTGAGCAAGCAGAGCTAAGGGGACGGGTGAGGCGACCGTTCCCCGCCCCTGTGATCATGGGGCGTGGGAGCCTCGAAGACCGCTACCCGAGTCCACTTAGTAAATGAGCCGTGCCTCCACGCCTCCCTCTTTTTATGGGGAAGGCGCGAGCCGCCTCTTTACTATGATGTGACGCATGCGTGCGGGAACCGCCCCACGCATGCCCCCCACGTCACGCACGATCCTCCACGACGCGCGTTCGACGCGGGTCATGGGGAAGCGCAGCGGACGAGGAGTTACCACGCTAAACATCCGCCCCGCCTGCCCGAGCACCGTTCTGGGCCTGGCCCAACAACGTGTCGCGCTTATGTGTGGCCCAGGCCCGGGGGCTCCTGTCGGTGTACAAAAGTAGGGGCACACCTTTGTACCCCTTTACTTGTGCATGAGCAGTCGGAGTCGCGTGCCACGACCACACTAAGCAGGGTAGAGGAGGGGAGCCGGAGAGAAGCCGAAGCACAAGATGGCCAAGGCAACGCCAAGACCACAGATACCAAAGAGCGAGAGGGCGAGGTGGACTCCCCCGGCAAGGCCCTTGCCAGGGCAGCCTCCGCGGCCCTGGCAAGAGCCTTACCAGGGCAACTTGCCCGATGCTAA
>NW_025251133.1:1388-2125 GCF_018294505.1 Triticum aestivum | reverse complement strand
GAAAAGGTTGAAAGTTGGCATGGTATCATCATTTCATCCACATAGCATGTGCAAGAAAGTTGAGAGGGTTACGGCAAAAACTGGATGCACTTCGTGTAAAAAACGGACAATCTCTTTCAAAGTATCAGGATTTCAGACGGAAACTCGTCTGTTACAAAGGGATTTCATTTTTTTATACTTATTTGAACTCCGGACTTTTTGTGTGTTCAAAATGCACCATTCAAAGCCACATCATCATTTTTAAATCCTTTCTGACTTCATTTGTTATTTTTCATGCATTTACTAGTTATTTTGAGCTATAAGACCACAATATTTAAAAGCATTTCAAATAAACTCCGAAAAGGTTGAAAGTTGGCATGGTACCATCATTTCATCCACATAGCATGTGCAAGAAAGTTGAGAGGGTTACGGCAAAAACTGGATCCACTACGTGTACAAAACGGACAATCTCTTTCAAAGTATCAGGATTTCATACGGAAACTCGTCTGTTACAAAGGGATTTCATTTTCTAAAACTTATTTGAACTCCTGACTTTTTGTGTTCAAAATGCACCATTCAAAGCCACATCATCATTTTTCAATCCTTTCTGACTTCATTTGTTATTTTCCATGCATTTACTAATTATTTTGAGCTATAAGACCATAAAATTGAAAAGCAGTTCAAATGAACTCTGAAAAGGTTGAAAGTCGGCATGGTATCATCATTTCATCCACATAGCATGTGCAAGAAAGTTGAGA
>NW_025251133.1:0-1378 GCF_018294505.1 Triticum aestivum | reverse complement strand
ATTTCATCCGGAAACTCGTCTGTTACAAAGGGATTTCATTTTTTTAAACTTATTTGAACTCCTGAGTTTTTGTGTGTTCAAAATGCACCATTCAAAGCCACATCATCATTT
Organism: Triticum aestivum; assembly: GCF_018294505.1. Taxonomy (NCBI): domain Eukaryota; kingdom Viridiplantae; phylum Streptophyta; class Magnoliopsida; order Poales; family Poaceae; genus Triticum; species Triticum aestivum. Next base: position 1,267 of record NW_025251133.1, on the reverse strand, counting down.
TTCAATCCTTTCTCACTTCATTTGTTATTTTTCATGCATTTACTAATTATTTTGAGCTATAAGACCCTAAAATTGAAAAGCATTTCAAATGAACTCTGAAAAGGTTGAAAGTTGGCATGATATCATCATTTCATCCACATAGCATGTGTAAGAAAGTTGAGAGGGTTACGGCAAAAACTGGATGCACTTCGTGTACAAAACGGACAATCCCTTTCAAAGTATCAGGATTTCATCCAGAAACTCGTCTGTTACAAAGGGATTTCATTTTTCAAAACTTATTTAAAATCCTGACTTTTTGTGTGTTCAAAATGCACCATTCAAAGCCACATCATCATTTTTCAATCCTTTCTCACTTCATTTGTTATTTTTCATGCATTTACTAATTATATTGAGCTATAAGACCCAAAAATTGAAAAGCATTTCAAATGAACTCTGAAAAGGTTGAAAGTTGGAATGATATCATCATTTCATCCACATAGCATGTGCAAGAAAGTTGAGAGGGTTACGGCAAAAACTGGATGCACTTCGTGTACAAAACGGACAATCTCTTTCAAAGTATCAGGATTTCATCCGGAAACTCGTCTGTTACAAAGAGATTTCATTTTTTTAAACTTATTTGAACTCCTGAGTTTTTGTGTGTTCAAAATGCACCATTCAAAGCCACATCATCATTTTTCAATCCTTTCTCACTTCATTTGTTATTTTTCATGCATTTACTAATTATTTTGAGCTATAAGACCCTAAAATTGAAAAGCATTTCAAATGAACTCTGAAAAGGTTGAAAGTTGGCATGATATCATCATTTCATCCACATAGCATGTGTAAGAAAGTTGAGAGGGTTACGGCCAAAACTGGATGCACTTCGTGTACAAAACGGACAATCCCTTTCAAAGTATCAGGATTTCATCCAGAAACTCGTCTGTTACAAAGGGGTTTCATTTTTGAAAACTTATTTAAAATCCTGACTTTTTGTGTGTTCAAAATGCACCATTCAAAGCCACATCATCATTTTTCAATCCTTTCTCACTTCATTTGTTATTTTTCATGCATTTACTAATTATTTTGAGCTATAAGACCCAAAAATTGAAAAGCATTTCAAATGAACTCTGAAAAGGTTGAAAGTTGGAATGATATCATCATTTCATCCACATAGCATGTGCAAGAAAGTTGAGAGGGTTACGGCAAAAACTGGATGCACTTCGTGTACAAAACGGACAATCTCTTTCAAAGTATCAGGATTTCATCCGGAAACTCGTCTGTTACAAAG
>NW_025251132.1:0-2125 GCF_018294505.1 Triticum aestivum | reverse complement strand
TCTTGGCATATTGCTACTCGAGATGTTTACCGGAAGGAGCCCAACAGACGAAACATTCAGGGATTCAATAGATCTGCAGAAATTTGCCGAGGATGCCCTTCCATATAGAGCCTGGGACATAGCTGACCCAACAATCTGGCAGCATACAGAGCTGACGGATGACATCAAAAGTAGTATAATCAAGGAGTGCTTGGTTTCTGTCTTCAGTGTTGGCATATCCTGCTCAAAAACAAATCCTCGAGAACGTCAATAAGAGATGCAGCGGTAGAGATGCATGCAACCAGAGACGCATACCCTCCTGTTTGCTGGTGAAAATACAGGGGAGCATGGAGCAAAAGAGGAGCCTCGACTCGAGACAATCGAGCTGGAATGATATCATCCTGCAACAATATTACAAGTCACTTGAGTTAGTTCCTTTTTTTGTTATTGGAGCCATTTTCTTTGCGACATACTATCAAATAGATGTACTGTAAAATGTTAAATACTGGTGTTGTACAATAGCACAATGGCAATATCGGTAGTCAACATATTACATGGTTTCTCAAAATTTCCAAAGTTTGGAGAAATTACATCCTCAATCCAGTATGCTGCAGGCAACATGAATTTGTCGCAGAATCATCGGTCAGACTGTTAATTAATAAAGGGTATATTGTAAAGGTGTGCGGAAAATAAATCACATACTGCCCAGTTAAAAATTAATGCGTATATTCGACAGCACAAGCAAATTGTTGTAAAAACTAAAAACTGAAATCACAGACTAGAAAGGCATCAGTATCATTCATTCATTCAGGGAACAGTTCCCAAAAGCAGCATCAGCGACAGGCAATCCTTGTAAGATCAACCCAATTTACCCTTATTCCAATGAAGTAGCTAGGTGCATCACTATATTACTCCAATCTAAGCGGTATGAGTACTAGAAAACCAGAGCTGCTCAACCTTACCTAGCGGATGTGTTAATACCTTGTGGATCCGGACAGCGGGAGGAAGGAGACGAGGGCGCGGCCGCGCTAAGGTTCCCCCATCGATTTTAGTTGGAGGAGGGAGTGGGTGGGGTGGGGGGTGACGAGGGGCGGAGAGAGAAAGCCATGACCATTGGAGACGCCGAGTCGTAGAGGAGAAGAAGAGATGCGATGTGTTTCAGATTTTACACTTTTTTTTTTGCGATGGTACATTTTACACCTACAATGAGAGATTACGTATTTACGGGAAGATTACTGGAATACGTATTCATAGCCGGCTCACTGGTCCACAAAAACACGTTTTGCGGCGGGTTAAAAGCATAACTTTTTCTCTTGGCAAACTTTGCGCATAACTTTGCTGATTTTATGTGTGGAGAAAATATTACATTCCCCATTTAGGTTTTCTTTTTAATAAAAAAAACGCCCCATTCGGGCCTTTACATAACTGTAGTACAACAAGCTCTTGAGGAGCCTCAAACAATGACCTGACATAGAACTCATTACACCCAGCGCCTTTGCTTACACATGTGCGCACACGATTGGTCGACCTTTGGCATGACGCCATAAGGATCCTACAAAGGCGCTAATTGATAAAAAAAAATCTCATCAAATAAAAATGTACCAAAGAGCTCTCTAACTCGGGTGCTAACTATAGGTGCTAATTTAACGGGAAACTGATCGCTACACAACAAGGATTTCTAATTCATCCCTAAAAAAAAAGGATTTCTAATTCTAACTCGTACAAAGGAAAAAAGGCTAAGCGCCCATCACCATTTTTTGGGTCGATGCCAGCCTGGGACACCAAGATTAATCGGGCCAACCACTAATCGTTAGGATTTTTATCATAGCGTCCATACTTGGCGCCCACCGTCGGAGATGCCCTAATACTGTTACTCTGCAAAGTTACTGAGATGATTTTAAGCTCCTTTTTAGGGGGAAATGATTTTAAGCTCCATAACCAGCGACACGCAGATGGATGAAACCAGATCTTTGGACAACAATGTTCTCACCACGTCCACGCAGTACAGCTGCAACACCAACCTAGGATTCCCCAAGTGGATCACGAGTATAACCACTTCTATCGCTGTTAGCAGCTCCGCAAGTTCCGGAACACACACCAGGGGGAATCTGGCGCAACCAACGGCCAAAAAACTCCCATCATCTCG
>NW_025251131.1:0-2125 GCF_018294505.1 Triticum aestivum | reverse complement strand
AAACAATTATGAACATATTATCTATATTGGTGGGCAGAGGTAAGCTGAATGCCACATGAATCATACACCATAAGATAGTAATGGGCAAAAAGTAAGCAAATAATGCATTGTTTCGACTTATCACAGAAACAACATTGTTTACTATGTTACCATCTCCGTTTTGCAAGATTATCTTTAGTAAGAATCACTCCCCTATGAACAAACCACATGAAAGTATTAATCTTGAGTGGTAATTTTGTTTTTCAAATTTGCTTTGAATGGAAGATCAAACAAGAGTTAATTAAATCCATATACATAGATTTCTCACAGAAAACCCCAGAAGGTGTAAACTTACAATGGAATGCATCCGGTTTTTTGTTAGGATGATACATATCAACCTTCATACTAAATGGAGCCACGCAGTTCATTTATCCTCGATAAATGCTCTCCTGAACTGGATATTTGATGAATTTGATCTCAAAACTGTGCTAAGGTAGTCTTGAACGCGTTGGAAAATATTATAAAGAGAGGGGTACCGTATGGATCAAATTAATAACCCGATCACACGAAGTGTATTTATCTTTATGTTTGTAGCATCTATTCCACATGGATTGGTAAGTTATTTATTTTATTTTTTGTAATTTTTGGTAAGGTGTCCAAACTGTGTTTTGTATCATGACTGATGCACTGTTTGCAGTTGAAGGGGATTTTCTCGCAGTCGTTCCGATTGCTTAGTAGGTATGTTTACGAAGACATGGCCGTGTAGACGACCAATGTAAGAATCAAGTTCTATCTGTCTTGATGAAGTCAGTGTCCTGACAGTCCGTGAGCTTCAATGAACATGGAGGATGTATCGCTCCGTATGCAGTGGTGTTACCATGTTACGAAAAAGACTTCCGCCCTGCTTTATATATAAAGCAAACCGCCCAAGAATGAGAGAACACAAAAGTCCACACCACACACACAGATACGAAAATACGAGGGTTCTGTTGAGGGAACAGGTCAACAAGCCCTAATAGCAAAACAAAGAGACGATACACCCCAAGGGGAGCTAATCCGGCTCGTGTGGTGGCGGAGGTAGCGGAGGCGCCAAGCAAAGGGCCATCTGGCGAAGATCGCCGATGAAGGAGCTGATGGTGTCCTGATTCTGAGGGTGGCTAAGCGGCCGCCAGAGCTGCAAGTAACCACAAAGTTTGAAAACCGCATCAGAAGCACGGTGGAGAGGAATACGCTGGATCACAAGGTTATTGCGAACTGTCCATAGGGTCCAAGCTAGGACACCAATCTCAAGCAGCCTAATGTGGCGATTGGACCGGGAGGGGACGCCTGGATCTCGTCGAAGAGATCGAGGAAGTTGGAGGGGCACCAATTCGCACCCACGGCCTCCCGGAAGCAGCTCCAAAGAAACTGGGTTGTAACGCATGTGAAGAAGATGTGATTGGAATCCTCGGATGTCCCACAAAGTGGGCACAGACCATCGCCCGGGCCATTCCATTTGCGGACATCCACGATGATGTATGTGTTTCAACTTCACATGTTTGAGTTGTGTACTTAGTGCAGAGACGAGGCATTAATGGCATGTTTGGTTGGCTGCATAAGAGTATCTCTAGCCGTTCGGCCCTCAGGGCGCATAAAAATCGTCCCCTGGGGGCGAGCAGGCGATTCTTTCGGCGCTGGGGGCAGTTTTGCGCCCAGTCGTCGCCCCCAGCTCGCCCCCAGTCGCCGATTTTGGCCCACTTTTGAAGCCCCATTTCGGCAAAAAAGGCCCATATGGGCGAGAATAGGACATATTCGGCGTGATTGGCCGTGGCTCGGCGTTCAATTATCAACATAAATATTTTTTTATCACATATTTCATCACAGAAATTTCAAGTACTTCAACAAAATAGTACAACAACAAATAGTTCAATACAAATTATATAGTACAACAAATAAAAACTCATATTTCATCACATGTCGCGCCCGGTGTCGCCCTTGAGCCTCCATAGGTGCTCTATCAGATCTTGCTGCAGTTGATGATGCACCTGTGGGTCTCGGATCTCCTGGCGCATACTGAGATAGGCAGTCCAGGTTGCCGGTAGCTGGTGATCAATTTGGGCAAGAGGCACTACTAGGAAAAACCTTATACACATAATCTTAGCAGCAG
>NW_025251130.1:0-2125 GCF_018294505.1 Triticum aestivum | reverse complement strand
TAGGACATGTTCACACGCCTCTGATTCATCCCCGATGAATCAGACCTGACTCAACTCTAAGCAGTAGCAGGCATGACGAACAAACATGAATGAGTAGGCACATCAGGGCTCAAACAACTCCTACTCATGCTAGTGGGTTTCATCTATTTACTGTGGCAATGACAGGTCATGCAAAGGATAAAGGGGTTCAGCTACCGCAGCAAGTAACAAATATGTCGTTGTTGTCCTAATGCAGTAAAAGAGAGCAGGAGCGAGAGAGTGGGATTGTATCGGAATGAACAAGGGGGTTTTGCTTGCCTGGCACTTCTGAAGATAACATTGAGTCTTCATCAGTGTCAACGATCACATCATCGGTATCACGTCTATCGAGAGGGGACAAATACCGGCAACAAGGAAGAAATACAATCAATGCAATGCACAATATGATGCATGCTCATGACATGGCAATATGAATGTGTTTTGAGCTAATGCAACTAGCAACAGATTAAATGAAGTTGGTTTGAATATAAAATTTAAATTCAAACTCCATGTGATTATTCAAATGCCATTTAATTGATTTGTGCTAAACAGCAGCTATAAGTTGTTCTAACATGCATGAAAATGGTACAGATGGATTCCTTGAATTTTTCTGATAATTTTTCATATATAAAACATTTAATTTGGAGTTACGGTTAATTTTCTATGATTTATTGAAGTTTTAACTATTTTCTGGAATTTCCTGATTATTTATAAATTAACTAAATTCCAGTAAATGAATATTGCATCAGCATGACGTTGGCATGACGTCAGCAAGTCAACAGGGGTCGGTCAGGGTCAAACCTGACGTGTGGGGGCCACACGTCAGTGACACAGGTTAGACAGGGGGGTTAGTTTAATTTTAATTAAAGATTAGGGCACTAGGGCCCACATGTCAGTGGCTCTGGGGTTAGATTAGGTGGTGATTAGCTTAAGCTAATCACCTGATGGCGGGGGCCCACCTGTCAGTGTCAGCAGAGGGGGTAGTTAAGATAAAATAGTTAAACTAATTAACAGGGGGGGCTGGCCCCACCTGTCATCGACCCAGAGAGGGGGGGGGTCCCGCCGTGGTCAACGTGGTCAGACCCACCGGCGGCTTGACGCCGGCGAGGCCAGACGCGGTGGTGCGCGTCGGAAACCAACTACAGGGGCTCTTTTGGCGCGCAGGGAGCAGCTACGGGGAGAGGGTGGAGTGGCGCATCCAACGGTGGCGGTGGCGGAGGCTGGGGTGGCCGGAGCTGCCGGCGGCGACCTCTTTTGCGGCTGCCGGAGCTCGGGTGGGTGCGGGATTAGCACTGCGGCTTGCAAACAAGCTAGCTGCCATGCTAGCGTTGCTCCACGGGTCGTTGCGAGTGCAACGGACACACGCGCGGGGCCATTTGGTCACCGGGGCTTCGCCGGCGACGAGCCCGTGCGGCGGAGCGTTTCGGCTCCGGTGGAGGGAGCGGCCAGGGGGCGAATTAGTCAACGAGGCATGGGGAAAACGATGCAGCGGCTCACCGCGGTTCTTTTGGTGCTGCTGGCGAGGCAGGGGAGGCACGGGGTCCGGCGAATCGACGGAGGGGAGCTTCGGTGGCCGGCGACGGAACGGCGATGGTGGCGGCGTTGCAGGGCTTCCAGAGGGCCGTGGGTCGGTGGGGAGGAAGGAGGGGGTCGAGGTGGAGCTCGTGGGTGTGTCGGAGAGGCTAGGGGTGGCCGGTGGCCACGAGAGAGCTCGTCGGCGGCGGCGGGTGTGTTCGGTGGCTGCGCGCGAGAGAGCCAGAGGAGGAGAGGAGCTCGGGGAGAGAGTGAGAGGCCTGGGGGGGTGCGTGGCGTCGCGGACGGGGTCCAGGGCAACGAGAGGAAGCAGGAGGTGGCTAGGGGGGAAGCAGGAGGTGGCCGAGGCAGCGTCGGCGAGCGCCACGCCTCGCCTCTGTTCGTCCTCCTGGCAGAGGAGGAAGAGGACAAAGGAGGAGGAGGTGGGCTGGGCCGGCTGGGGGAGCTGGGCCGGTGGTGGCGCCAGGTAAGGTTTCTCTTCTCTCTCTGTCTTTTTCTAATTATTTCAGTTTTCTATTTTGCAGGTTTGTTTTGAATTTGGTTTTGAAACCAATTCAATTTATTTTGCTTCTGA
>NW_025251129.1:0-2125 GCF_018294505.1 Triticum aestivum | reverse complement strand
AACAACGTGCTGAATTGATTTTAAAAATGCATGAGTTAACTAAGGAAAACATTGAGCGTATGAATGCTAAATATAAACTTGCTGGAGATAAGGGTAGAAAACATGTTGTGTTTGCACCTGGAGATCTTGTTTGGTTACATTTGCGTAAGGATAGATTTCCTGATTTGCGCAAATCAAAGCTAATGCCACGTGCTGATGGTCCCTTTAAGGTGTTAGAGAAAATAAATGATAATGCATATAAACTTGAGCTGCCTGCAGATTTTGGGGTTAGTCCCACTTTTAACATTGCAGATTTGAAGCCTTATTTGGGTGAGGAAGATGGACTTCCGTCGAGGACGACTTCATTTCAAGAAGGGGAGGATGATGAGGACATCAATACAATTGTTACACCCACAGCCCCTGCTGCTATACATACTGGACCAATTACTAGAGCTCGTGCACGCGAACTAAATTACCAGGTACTTTCGTTTCTTGGTAATGATTCTAATGTTCATGAGAATATGATGCTGCCTAAATTGGATACATTTGTTTTGCTTACAAATGAAGGGCCTAGCTTGGAGAAGGATGAACATTGGAGCAAGAACAAGCATGGAGATGATGGCATGCACAAGGGGAACAAGAACGGAGTTACAAGTGATGATTTCAGGACTTTGAAGCCACCATAATGGGTGCATGAAGCCTTGGACGAAATATACAAGATGCCACTTCATAAATTTCGTCCCGAGGCTATTTTAGGTGCTGCGTCACCTTATTATTGGGCCAGGCCCATTTAATTTCGAAATACATAAGTATAGGCTATTTTTAGAGTCCGTATGTGTGGGGAAACAAGAGATAGGGTTGATTTCGGACTCCTCCACCAAGGGCCACGAAATTCCCCCCTCTTCCTCCATATATACAGCCCTTAGGGCATCGTTTAGACTTTGGGTTTTGTTTAGATTAAAAGTTCGCCTTAGCTGCAACTTCGCGTACTTCGTTTGTGTTCAACGACCAGACAAAGGCGTCACAGAACCCCACCTTGATCAATAAAGCTTTCATCTTATATTCGCAATATCCAGATTGCAATCTTAGTTTCTTGCTTGTTCTTCGTTTGCTCGCAGGAAACAGACCCTCGTGGTCAGGTTGATCGTGCTCCGGCGTGGTCAATAACCTCTCGGAGTTGGTTTAGCGATTGCTAAGGCGCGACGTCCTCGCACGTTCGTAGTCGGATCGTCAAAGTCGACTTCCACCAAAGCGAAATCCACCATCTCATCGAAAGACGGGACACCTCCGCCTCTATCACATAGGAAGCAAAGTAATATTTTTATCCTTATGAACAAGAGTATAGTGATTGTTTCTACCATGGTGTACAGAATTTTTATCAAATTGCCATGGTCTACCAAGTAATAAGGAACATGCTTGCATAGGTACCACATCACAATCAACATAATCAGCATATGTAGAGATACTAAAATGCACACGAACAGTACGTGTTACCTTAACCTTGCCGCTGTTGTTGAACCATTGGATGTAGTAAGGATGTGGATGTGGTCTTGTGGTGAGAGAAAGCTTCTCCACCATCTCCATGCTAGCCAAGTTGTTGCAGCTCCCTCCGTCTATTATGACGCGCACAGAACGTTCCTTCACAACTCCCTTGGTATGGAACAAATTGTGCCTCTGATTTTGCTCAGCTTGTGTGACCTGCACACTCAAAACACGTTGAGCAACTAAACATTCATACCTGTCAGCGTCTTCAGGAGCCATGTATAGCGTCTCATGATCAGAATCATCTCCACCATGTTCTTCACGTGTAATAAGAGCCAATGTCTCCTCATCATAGTCACTAGCGGACTCATATCCACCATCCGCAGTAGCAATCATCACAAGCGGAGATTTGCATTCCCTCGCATAATGACCTCCTCCCTTACAACGACGACAAATAATATCACTTGTGTGCCCTGTTGATGCCATGGAAGAAGAAGAACGCTGTGCAGGCCCTGCAGGTGCGCTCTTGGCAGATAATGGTGGTTGTTCCTGTTTTCTTGTATCACGACTGTAGGAGGCACCTGATTGAGGTGCTGGTGCAGTTGAAGTAGAAGATGCACGCGGCGTCCATGAGGAAGGTCGGCCTGCAGAAAAGTTAGTTCGC
>NW_025251128.1:0-2125 GCF_018294505.1 Triticum aestivum | reverse complement strand
TATGCCTGCTATGCTTAGAGTCGTGTCAGGTCTGGTTCATCTGGGTGATGGGCTGGAGTGAAATGGTTATGTCGGTAACGAGAGTGGTGTGGTGAACACGATTTGGTAAAGGTATCGATGAGAGGCCATGTAGGAGTACATGGTGGGTTGTTTCATTGAAGCCGACCTTAAGCACTGAGTTCTGTATGTGTGATTTAAGATACAGCTACTACCATGCATTGGGCCCTGAAATATGACCCCGCTCGACTTCTTATTCACCCTAGCTCTCTGTCCAGGAGTTGCAAGTAGTTTCTGGTGTTTGTAGCCTACTGGAGGCCGTGGACAGCGCTGACCGTAGGGGTGGGCTGTGATGCGGTAGGTACGTGGCCGGGTGTACCGAATACCCGTTAGGTATCTCGGGAACCCTGTTCACATCGTTCGGGGCCGTATGGGAAACCTCGGCCGGACTCCCTGCGGATGGAACCTGGATAGGCGATAAACCTGGACTAGAGGCTTAAGTCTTTAGGTAGGTCGTGGTCTACACCCACGTCGGCTTTCGCTTGAAGTCTGCCGAGCACATGTCGTGTGCAGACGCTAAGTGGTGGAAACATGTATGAAGAAGTACACCCCTGCAGGGTTATCATAATCTATTCGAATAGCCGCGTCCGCGGTAAAGGACTACTTGGTTGCCTATACAGTTCATAGACAAGTAAATGGAAACTGCTAAAAACCTCAAGATAAGTGTGAGTGCCGAGGATGGCTCCTCCGTAGGAAGACGGAGGTGGATCCTCGGTAGTGTATTGAAGTGGTGAGTAGTGGACTCGTGTGCGCAAAACCATTTCAAGTTGAAGTATCGTAGGATAGTCTAGCCAAGAGTCAAAGCTGGCTTGCTGCCATAACTCCACCAACCCTTCTTGATAATATGCATGTATGTAGGATCTGATGTAAGTCTTGCTGAGTACCTTTGTACTCATGTTGCTATAATTTACATTTTACAGAAGACGCTGCAACCCCTTCTAATGGGTTCTATGTAGACGTTGACATCAACGAGTAGGCTAAAGACCCAGGTGGTGACCCTGAGCTTGTGAAGGACCACGTAGTATAGCTAGGCTTTCCAAGCCTCTTTTATTTTACTAGTTGTCTGTACTCATACAATGTACTTCCGCTGCTGGTTTGTATGACTGTATGACTTGTATGTTGGGTCGTGAGACCCGTACCTTGTGTATGTTATGTATGGCTCCCTGAGCCTTAAACAAAGTACTTGTGTCGTAGAGTCATGTTGTGATGCTTCGTTGTATTTGCACATATCGAGCATATTGTGTGTATGATTGAAATGCTTGGTATGTGTGGGATCTGACTATCTAGTTGTTTATCTTTGGTAGCCTCTCTTACCGGGAAATGTCTCCTAAGTGTTACCGCTGAGCCATGGTAGCTTGCTACTGCTCTGGAACACTTAGGCTGGCCGGCATGTGTCCTTCTTCGTTTCTGTGTCTGTCCCTTCGGGGAAATGTCACGCATTGAGTACCGGAGTCCTGTTAGCCCGCTACAGCCCGGTTTACCGGAGTCCTGCTAGCCCAGTGCTACAGCCCGGACCCACTTGCTGATGACCGACACGTTCGAAGCTGGGTCATGGATGCCTGTCCCTGTAAGTCTGTGCCACTTTGGGTTTACGACTAGTCATGTCAGCCCGGGCTCCTTATCATATGGATGCTAGCGACACTATCATATACGTGAGCCAAAAGGCGCAAACGGTCCCGGGCAAAGGTAAGACGACACCCGTGGGGATACCGTGCGTGAGGCTGCAAAGTGATATGAGGTGTTACCGGCTAGATCGATGTGACATCGAGTCGGGGTCCTGACACGTCGCCACCGCGACGACATCCGCCTCGACTCGCGTTACGCTAAGACAGGGTGGGAATGGTGTTACGTGCTCGTCTCGGCGTCTGTCGTCGCTACCGCGATGACGTCCACCTCGACTTGCGTCACGCTAAGACAGGGTGGGAATGGTGTCACGTGCTCGTCTCGGCGTCCGTCGTCGCTACCGCGACGACATCCGCCTCGACTCGCGTTACGCTAAGACAGGGTGGCAGTGGTGTCACGTGCTCGTCTCGGCATCCGTCGTCGCTACCGCGACGACGTCCGCCTC
>NW_025251127.1:0-2125 GCF_018294505.1 Triticum aestivum | reverse complement strand
TTCAACCCGCACACCACTTATCTGTGTTTCAACAATGCATAACACGTCAGGGGCAAACTTCCTCGCGAACTCGCGAAGTTCTCGAACTGCCGCCGGTTTGCCCGCGCCACGGCAGTTCCAACATAGGGCACTCATTGGGCTCAGCGGCGCTCCTCGAAGGAGCCCGCCAAATTCTTCACGGCCAAAATCGATCCATCTGAACCATCATCATCTACCTTAGACCTCTTCGGGTCTCTCTGGGGAGGGGGACTTGACAGATTGCTTCCAACAGGCACAATCGCTAGCTGCAAGCCACTAGCGGTGTTAGGTGGCATACCATCAGAAACTAAGCCGGTCTTGTGTTTCTCCTGTCTATCTTGTCTCTTCCTGTTGAAATCATCAGTATCCATCGCGCTAGCCACTTCTGCTAGTTCATATGATTGATGCCCACGCCCTGTTCCAGAACCATTCATGCTGGCAAAGTCCTCCCGATCTTGTGATCGGCCTCCGTTTGATCTGCCTCCAGATCGGCCACCGCGACGACCGCCACGACGGCCCCGGCCCTCTCCAGGGCCTCTACCCGGTCTCATAAACCAATCAGCCCTGAGTTCCTTGAACACTAATGCAGATGGTGGGTGGATCCCGTTACCATGTTCTTTGTATAGGTGGCCAAGCATCCCACAGACGGCGCACTTTGTAAATCTGCCTTTTCCCTTCTCTAACCATGGATACCGCATTCTTGAGAGGTTTGTGCACATTGATTCGTACCCAGACACGATAAAAATTCCCGGTGAAATCATGGGACTTGGTTTCAGCAAAGAGAACCTCAACAACCTTAGAAGCCAGGGGCTGGATTAGATGAGCATACAGATCCGGCACATCATGGATTTGGATATAAATATCAATACTCTCGAGTTTGATCGTCGAGGGTTTTGTAATACCATCATAGGGAGCTAGCAGCACCGCATCTCCTCTAAAATTCCACGGCCCTTCATGCATAACGCGTTCCCAATCCCCCAAACATGTGAACTGGACAGTGTACAGATTGTCCTCCAATGGTTTGAACTTCGCTTCCTGGGCAACGTCCCAAGCCGCCCGCATATTCCTGTAGAACCAGGTCTGGCTGTAGGTTTTGCTTGTATTGACCTTTATCAACGCTACCCACCTTGGCGATTCCGGCGGAGCCTCCTTCTCGTCGAAGACGACGTCGTCCAGACCCTCCTCCCGGAGGCCTAGCTCCTTCATCATCCTCTCAACATCGCTGAGCCCCGAGGAGCTCGAAGCTCCCTCACCAGCCATCTAGATCACTGACCCGATGACGAACAGATCGGGTTTCTGAGGTTGGAACCCTAAAACCTTGCTGCGTCCCGACCTAGGCCAAGAGCAAAAACGGCGACCCCAGGGCGCCCCTTGGTCGCTCCAGGCAGGGAGACGGGACGGTAAACCAGCGGCAAGGAAGGGACAGGACTCAACGGCGGCGACCAGATCGCCCCGAGAGAAAACACGAAACCCTAGCGAGAGGGAACCACGTTCGTACGTGCCTGTATGTACGGCTACAAGCCCACCACTATGTGCTACTATGTGCTAGCTGTGTGTGCCACTGTTCCATGCATGCAGGCTTTTACAATGCCTATAGTAGAATTTACTCTCTTTTTTAATCTATCGTACGTGGAAGTGCTGCCCAAAACAAAAAAACGTGGAGGTAGTGCATGTGCCTGTACTTGCTATGCATGCGCAGAACCAAGGGACAGCCTTCCAGCTCAGGCTGCAAGTGGGACGCTCCGCGGGACACCCGCATCAGTCCGCGTAATTTAAGTGGGCTTATGCAGGCTCCCCACATAACCTAAAGTTTAGAGCAACTCTAGCAGACCCCGCATCCCGCCTCGACCCATGAAATAACCGTCAAAATGTGGGTCGGGGTCGAAAAAGCATCCCGATCAGAACCCGCATCCCACCCCGGCCCGCAAAAAATTTAGCAGGGCGCGGTAAATTCTTCGCCCCAACCCGGGAAAACGCGGGTTTCCCCCCACAGCTGCGGTGCCCTGCGTATAAGCGGAAGCGATTGGTGGAGGGACATTTCATCCCGCGCTTTCTCCCACAAACCATCCCTCCTCCCCCCTCGCGTCGCCGCCGGCCGCCGCCCAAG
>NW_025251126.1:0-2125 GCF_018294505.1 Triticum aestivum | reverse complement strand
GACGTCATCGAGCTGAACATGTGCTGAACGCGGAGGTGCTGTACGTTCGGTACGTGGATCGGTCGGATTGTGAAGACGTATGACTACATCAACCACATTGTCATAACGCTTCCCCTTTCGGTCTACGAGGGTACGTGGACACACTCTCCCCTCTCGTTGCTATGCATCACATACATAGATCTTGCATGATCGTAGGAATTTTTTTGAAATTACCGCATTCCCCAACAGTGGCATCCGAGCCAGGTCTATGCGTAGATGTTATATGCACGAGTAGAACACAAAGAGCTGTGGGCGATAATAGTCATACTGCTTACCTGTGGTTGTCTCCAGGACAGATCTGACCGTCTCGTGTCCTCGTCGTCAGCCGGGTGTTTGACGTGCTCCTCGCTGATCTGATCTGGAGGCCGTGGTGGGGCGTTGCAGGGGCAACGTGAGGAGGCTGGCTGGAGGGATGGGTGGTATGCCCACCCGTCACCGACGCGGGGGTGTGCCGTTCGAGGTCTCGCACCGCTCCGCCCCCTCCTCTTCTCCCTGGCCTGGTTGCCTCCGGCTCCATCTGTCGAGGCACTGGCGGCTCCAACGATGGTAGGGGTCTGCTGGTGCTGGTGATTCGTTCCTTTGGGCGTTCGTTGGGGTTTTAGGGTGGCAGGGCGGCGGTTCTGCGGTGGGAGCTGCGGTGTTTGTGAGCGGAGCTCGCAGCTCGGGTGCGGACTGGGGACCTTGGTCGCGTGGGCGGCGGTGTGGCTCGGGCTCGGCGACCCGTGGTGATCGGAGATGAAGAGGTATACCGGGGTGAAATCCTTGTCTGACCACGGTCAGACCGACGGTGGCGGCGTCCGAGGGCGTCGTCCCCTTCCTGTAGGCTCCGTCGCGGTCTCTCCTGATTCTCCGTGTTTCTTCGGCTGAAAATCTTGATCTTTGGATCGGGTGGTGTCGGCGCTCCGGTGTCGTGCCCTTCCTGAAGGCACTACCTTGGAGCTCGCGGTTCATCCGCGGTCAGCTATGTTCTTCACGGTGGCTTGTTCTCGGTGGAGGGCTCCATCATTTTCGTAGTGATGCTTGTTGTACATCCGTTGTCCACTTCCAGTTGGCTTAGCTGATCTCCGGCACCTTTGTATCTTGCTCTGTGTGTGTTTGGGTGATGTGTTGTATGGTTCGGTTGTATGAGGGTCATTGCTTTATATATAAAGCGGGGCGAAAGTCTTTTCCGGTAGAAACCATGCCTTCTCGAAGAATGTGTAACATTTTACATTGACAGATTTCACCCCATTATTATTACTACTATTATTAGGGGTAGCCATCGGCTGTGTGCCTGTGGGCTTTTTTTAGGGGATATTCTTCTTTCTTTCTTGAATGAAGAATAACGTAATTAGTAACTTTTTTGTGGTGTGCCCAGCCAAATATTCCATCTACGAGTTAAAGGTTGAAAATAGACTTGTTCTCACATGTATGCCCATCACGGCAAAATCATCTGCCAAATCATCTGCCAAATCAAGTTTTCAAACAAGATTGTTAAACCTTTGTGTAATGGCCATTCTTATTCCTGCCATTTATTGAAAAATAATCTATTGATGCCCAGTTCTATCATCAATCAAAGCCCAAAAGTTCCTCACACTACCTCTTTTATTGGCACAGCCGCCACTACTGGCTCACCATATCCGTCGGATGCCGATCCAATGATCAAGAGCAGCACGCGTCGAACAACCACTGTTACTTGGCCAAAGTAAAGTAGCAGTGGTGGGGCCCAGACCTCACCCACCACTAATGTCACCCCACCAATAAGCAGTTTCATGTTCAGGTTTGACTGTACTAGTGTATAAAAGTAGTGGAAGCAGTACACAAGTATTAATTTCAGCACATACTTAGTATCTAGTATCGCAGTGCGATATGTTGTGTTTACTGTCAAACCATAAACCCTAAACCCTAAAACTAACTTTAAAGCAAAAGAAAATTCCTGACAGGAACTCCAACATGTTCAACTACTTGGTGAGCTAAAGAAAATTCCCTCACTGAACACTTCCATTTTTATGCAAGAAACCGTGCCTTCTCGAAGATTGTGTAACATTTTACATTGACAGATTTCACCCAATTATTATTATTATTATTATTATTATTATTATTATTA
>NW_025251125.1:0-2125 GCF_018294505.1 Triticum aestivum | reverse complement strand
TCTCATTCCTCAATTTCTGAAAGCTATGCACGCTTGCACGACATGTCATTTTGTGATATGCCCTCCCCACTACTTATTCAAACTCCTGGATCCAAATGGCAAACTTCTAGGATAAGTTATGGCAATGAAATCCTTGTTGACGGACTTGTATTCCTTGCTTCCTTGATATCTCTTAAGTCTTCGGATATTAACATCATCTTGGGTATGGACTGGATGACAGCTCATCATGCCAAGATTGATTGTTTCACCAGGTCTGTTCAGCTCACACACCCATCTGGCAAGGTAGTCACTGTCTCCACTAGAGTTGCAAAGCATCAGCTCTATTCTCTTAATGCCAGCCCTCTTCCAGACCTTGAAGATATCCCGGTAGTCCGTGACTTTCCAGATGTCTTTACAGAGGAACTGCCAGGTGTTCCGCCTGACAGAGATGTAGAGTTCGTCATAGATCTTATCCCAGGAACTGCTCCAATCTCTAGGAGACCCTACAAGATGGCACCCTTAGAACTAGCCGAGCTTAAGAAACAACTTGATGAGTCCTTGCAAAAGGGTTTCATCCGTCCTAGTTCTTCTCCTTGGGCTTGCCCCGTCCTCTTCGTCAAGAAGAAGGATGGTATGGACTGGATGGTTGTAGATTATCGTCCCGTTAATTTGGTCACGATAAAGAACAAGTATCCGCTCCCCAGGATCAACGACCTGTATGATCAGCTCGCTGGATCCTCAGTCTTCTCCAAGATGGATTTAAGGTTAGGATACCACCAAATTAAGATCAGGAACGGGGACATTCCCAAGAAAGCCTTTGTTACTCGTTATGGTCAGTACGAGTACACAGTCATGTCCTTCGGTCTAACCAATGCCCCAGCCACATTTTCCTGCTTGATGAACTCGATCTTTATGGAGTACTTAGATAATTTCGTCATGGTTTACCTTGATGATATTCTTATCTACTCGAAGAACGAGGAAGAGCATGCCGAACATCTTAGACTTGTGTTAGAAAAACTCAGAGAGCACCGCCTTTATGCCAAGTTCTCCAAGTGTGAATTTTGGTTGCCAAAAGTGACCTACCTAGGCCACGTAATCTCTGGTAAGGACATTGCTGTCAATCCCGAGAGAGTTCAGGCTGTTCTCGATTGGACTCCACCTGAGACCGTTAAACAAGTTAGGAGTTTCCTTGGTCTAGCCAGCTATTGTCGCCGCTTTGTTGAAAACTTCTCCAAAGTAGCCAAACCCCTCACGGAACTTCTCAAGAAAGATAAAAACTTTGAGTGGTCCCCACAGTGTGAGTACAGTTTTCAGGAACTGAAAAGGCGCTTGACTTCTGCTCCCATACTTGTGCCACCGATTTCACAAAGGACTTTGTTATCTATTGTGACGCCTCACGACAGGAACTAGGTTGCATTCTTATGCAGGATCGTCATGTGATTGCCTATGCATCTCGACAGTTGCATCCACATGAGGAGAATTATCCTACGCATGATCTAGAGCTTGCAGCCGTAGTCTATGCACTCAAGACCTGGCGACATTACCTCCTTGGTAAACGTTGCGAGATCTACACTGATCACCAGAGCCTCAAGTATATCTT
Organism: Triticum aestivum; assembly: GCF_018294505.1. Classification (NCBI taxonomy): domain Eukaryota; kingdom Viridiplantae; phylum Streptophyta; class Magnoliopsida; order Poales; family Poaceae; genus Triticum; species Triticum aestivum. Next base: position 546 of record NW_025251125.1, on the reverse strand, counting down.
CACCCAACCGGATCTGAACCTTAGGCAAAGACGTTGGTTGGAGTTAATCACAGATTATGATCTAGGGATTACCTACGCCCCAGGCAAAGCCAATGTCATGGCTGATGCTCTAAGCCGTAAATCCTATTGCAACAATCTCATGTTGCAGCAAGGCCAACCACTTCTCCATGAGGAATTCTGTAAGCTTAATCTTCACATAGCTCCTCGCGGATTTCTTTCTACCTTGGTGGCGAAACCTACCCTTGTGGATCTTATCATAGAAGCCCAGAAGCATGATACGGGGATTACCCGGATCAAGAGAAACATTGCCAAGGGTATTGCTGGTAGTTTCTCTATAGATGATCGAGATGTTGTTTTCTTTGGGAACCGCCTGGTGGTCCCCAAGAAGCAACATCTTCGACAATTGATTCTCAAGGAGGCGCATGAATCTCCTCTCACGATTCATCCCGCTAGTACTAAGATGTATCAGGACCTACGCCAGAGGTTCTGGTGGACTAGGATGAAGAGAGAAATCGCTGAGTTCATTGCTAAATGTGATGTTTGTCG
>NW_025251124.1:0-2125 GCF_018294505.1 Triticum aestivum | reverse complement strand
AGAGAGAGAGAGAGAGAGAGAGAGAGAGTGAAAAAATATCACTAGCCAGCCAACCCTATCGTAGGAGCGAATGATATTGGTACCTCTTGATGACACGGCAATCTTATACAGCCAGCTGCTCTAATATGTTCTCTTCCTTTGCAGATAAAAAAGGACCCGAAAGTGAAAAATGTGCTGCACTATAACAATCTCATCGAATGCCTCGATCTCCATCTTACATAAATTGATTTGATCGACTACCGATGCAGCACATCTGAGATTAAATTGGTCAGGTTCTTTGTTCTGGAGGCGAGTGTGCTCAAGGTAATGAGGTTTGGCGTTCTCTGGCGCAACAATGAATGGCGTGTTGATCACCGCAAGCATCTAAGCCTAAATGACAAAGTCTCCGTAGAAGCTGAATTTGTTTTTGAAACATCAAGTGGCCAGAGACTCGAAAACTTATTTGCCCATTAGTGACTTGTCAGGGCGGTGGATTTTAGTTTATATGATAATGCTGCATCCACCTAAAGTAACGAAAGTTCTTACGTAAACTTCCTAATAATTCCCTCTTCGTAGGTGCAGCATTACTCCTAACATTTGTAATATCAGTTTGAAACTTGTAATATTGCCGTGTCCTATTCCTACGTTTTCAAAATCCTGCGAATCAAACAGGTCCTGAGTTGGCGATGATGTTGTGCCTCCAATTTTTCACCAATAGACGTCGGATCTAGATCTGACGCATACAAACCAAGCTTCTCCATTTTTGCAAAAAGATGCCCGCACTTGTTCCCTATTTACAAACAACTCCTTGTCTCTCACAATCAGCCTTATCTCCTCCCCACCACATCTCGAAGGCCGTGGAAAAATCTAGCGCAATGGCCGGTGCCGTCCACCCCCAATCTTGGCGTTCTGTGCAATGCACGGGCATCTACACACGGGAATTTATGTCGAACAGGGCTAGTTGTACGCAGGCTAGCTCTACATCCATGATGATAGTGACTGCAGACGGTGAGGCTGACTATGGTATGCCGAACATGGCGCCTATACTCAGGTGTCATCTCCGGCGCAGGGTCTTGTCACTTCACTATGAGGAGCAGCACGTAATAATTTGACCAACGGGTAGTACAGTGCTAGTACTCCTACTACTACATTGGTAGTGCTACTACTAGTACTAGTAGCACCACCATATGGATTTAGGAGTACTACCATGTCCATCTGGATTTTAGTATTTGACTAGCAATATCTAGTAATGCATGTCACAAAAAATGTACTACTCCCTCTGTAAATAAATACATGGTGTTTTATTCCTATCGGTGAGAGAACTTAATGTCTTTTTGCTAACTAGAGTACTAATATGATTACATGCAATGAACTAAACACTTCATGTCATGTTTGATAGTTATGTCACAAAATAAGAAACAAGGAGGGAGTTAATGCACCATGCCTAAGTGTTTTGGGATTATTTGGTTTTCGTAAGGTGACTTACACAACATTTTTGTTTACATGCATTAATATTTTATTAGTTAAATCAAAGGTCAAAACTTGGCGCAAAATGCAAAGGGGGCCAATAAACTAGTAAACATCAAACTTCTCTCGTTTGGACCCAACTAGAGGTCCGATGAGATGACTATACTGCACCGGCATGGAGGGGGACGCAGCTTCATTGACTTACGGCAACTGCCTTTGGGTGAATGACACGTGGGCCCAAGGGGTGGCTGGCCCACCTATCATACAGCCAAAGGCAGGTGCATTAGAGGGCCGAGGAGTAGTACGAAATCCTACACACCTACACACGCTAACCAAGGGCAAGAGTGATCACTCGAATCGCAAGATCAGTTGACTAGAAGCTAAGCTAGACCCATGGAGGCGATGAGCGCGAGCATCAGGCGGCTATGCTAGATGGTCCACGATGTCGGCCTGCGGCCCGGCACCGAGGAACGTCTCCAGGTAGTATTGCTTGAGGCCACCAGGGTGAGGGGCCGCTTGGACGACAGCTTCGTCTCCTTGTTTGACGAGGTCCTCGTCGATTTCCTCGACAAGTTCACCGTCGTCAAGAAGCTCGCGGACGACTTTGACGTACGCCTCCAGCCGACGCGCCCAGGCTCTATGATGCCCGCCACCCTCAATGGCCACTATGGTGACAACC
>NW_025251123.1:0-2125 GCF_018294505.1 Triticum aestivum | reverse complement strand
CTGAGCAGCCTCTTGCTTCAGTGCCATGTTGTAGAACTCATCGTATCTCAATGGCTCAAAGAGGACAAGAGCGAGCTGAATTTCCTCACGAAGACCACCCCTGAACTGATAGATCATGCTCTTCTCATCAGGAACATCCTGCTTGGCAAAACGGGCGAGCTTCTGGAACAACTTGTTGTAGTCATAGACAGACAAAGAGCCTTGCTTCAGATTGCAGAATTCCTGATGCTTACTCTCAACCACACTTTGAGGGATGTGATGAGCGCGAAAATCTTGACGAAAATCATTCCAAGTGATAACACGTCCACCTCTGGAATCCTTGTACTGCTGGAACCACTCTGCAGCCTGATCTTTGAGCTGGAAAGAAGTGAAGTTGACGAAATCTTCAGGCCTGACGTTGCTGCATTCAAAATGCTTGCCCAGATCCACTAGCCAATCGTCAGCATCGGTAGCCTCAACACAACCGCTGAACGTCTTTGGGCCATTAGCAAGGAACTGGTTCAGTGTAGCAAAGTGGTGCTGATTATGGCCTTGATTCCCTTGACTGCCTTGATTGCGCTCTTGGAGAATTTGCATGATCAACTGTGTGTTTGCATTAGTAGCGGCCATCACAGCTTGCCATGCTTCCGGAGGATGCGGAGGTGGAGGCGGATCAGGATTCGGAGTCGTGCGCATTGGAGGAGCCATCCTGAAGAGGTTGACCACCATTAGCACACTGATAGACAACAATATAGAAGCTGAATCCAACGGAATGAAAATTGCAACATATAGTCTTCACATCCGAACAGAATGAACGAATGCATTTCTCTTGAAGTGGTCACATATCCATAAATTGAGGAGCCACGAAGAATTAAGGTAGAGAAATAAATCAACAAGGTACGGATCAAGAACGAATAATCGGTAAGAAATCCCAATCTCAAACCAATATCCGTGGAAGAAGAACTAAAGCTACTAGAATTCCCACCTATGAAATTCCCGAACCTTTCTGGTTATGCAATCAGGTGTTGGGGATACAGGGGAAGCACAATATCTCACCCAAACTAGCAAATCCTACATCCAGCTGTATCCATCCTTCAACACATAACCAAGAAACCTTCGGAAACCATCTATCTCAACCTTCGAAAAGCATCCGTTATACAAGTTATGGCGATACTCCCGAACTCCCGCCCCAGTACTGGGTGGCGTCGAGGTTATCTCACCAACGAACTGCATAAAAGAGATTTCCGATGTCGCGCACATATCTCAAGTATACCAGAATTGCAACGATAAAATTGTGACGACAACACCTCGGAGCTCAACTCCCCGGGACACTGCCACAACCCCTAAAGACAGGAGGCACCAAGAACAATGTTCTCGTCACAAAAGCATCAGAACAAAACCAAGATACTCGCGTGATCCTAAAAAAAATTTAGTGAAATTTGAGAAGAGAAGAGTCAAAACTCTACATCAGGATGCCTTACCAGAGCGATGAGGAGACTGGGAAGTAAAAGAATTCCTAAGCTCTCCGATATATAATTCCTAAGGACTCAAAACATTTTTCTAGACACAACTCGGCTGCTAAAAACGATCAAGCAATGGGGGCTCCTAAGGTCGGGGATGGCTCTGATTACCAACTTGTAACGCCCTCGATGCGGCTATAGCTCCCACGTGTCGAGGCACGACTTAGAGACATAACCGCATTGAAAGCAATGTCGCAAGTTAGGCAATCATTACAACATCCCATGTAATACATAATAAAAGGGGGAGATACCATAGTTGGCTTACACTCGCCACGTCACATCAGAGTGCATAAATAACATCCATCAAACAAACACTCATGGCCCGACTACGGCGCCAAAATAGAAAAGAACCCAACATGCGACAAGGTCCTGAATCGATCCCCAACTAGGCACCACTACTGATCATCGGGAAAGGAAACATAATAACGCTGAGAGTCCTCGTCGAACTCCCACTTGAGCTCGTACTCGTCACCTGGAGCGGAATCACCTGGACCTGCATCTGGAGTTGTAGTATCTGTGAGCCACAGGGACTCAGCAATCTCGCACCCTCGCGATCAAAACTATTTAAGCTCATAGGAATGGATAAGGCAAATATATGTGGAGCTGCAGCAAGCGACTAGCATATG
>NW_025251122.1:0-2125 GCF_018294505.1 Triticum aestivum | reverse complement strand
GTGTCCAGGGCGCCCGGGTGCGGTATTGTAGCGGTGTCATGGGAAGGAGCGCCCATAGTCAGGCCCCGAAGATGTAGCCATATCGGTGAACCTCGTTAACAAATCTCGGTGTCGTGCTCGTGTGATTGATTGGTCCTCGGATGATTGACGGTATGCCTCGAATTTATTCTAACAAATGGCATCATGAGCTAGATCGTTCGGAGGCTGCGGATTGTTCCTTTAGAGGAGGCCGAGTTGGTTTGCTGATTTAGTTCGTCACAAGAGACGGTCGTGTATCAACGGACGGCGGCTTCGGCAAGTGATCTCTCCGGTCAAGCGCGGCGGTCGAGAATGCTGCAGGGGCTTATGCGGTGAGGCTCGTGGCTCGCCAGCACGTACCGCGGCGGCGGCGGCGTACAGATCGATTCTTCGATCGATCGGGAACGCGTGGGGGTAGCTGTACGCAGACACGATGGCGTATTGCATGTTGCTTTTCAAGCAGCTAGATGGGCCAAGTGGCGTGCGACCCAAGGCCGAGCGGAAGAGGGCTGCTGGGCAGAGTTTAGGCCGGAACACGTGCGTGGACAGGAGGGGCTGATGCGAGGTTTGTTTGGAAGAAAAAAGAGAGGACCGAGTCCTCATGTACGCCACAAGGCAGATCAAGTCGACGAAGAGGAAATCATCGGAGTACTACTTGCGTAGGAAATTGGCAGGAAAGCAATTGCTAGCATCGGGAATTGAGCCAGGTGCTGCTTCACGTGAAGACCAGAAGATTTTTGTTCTTTGGTTGGAATTTGCTATTAGTGCATCAGGGTGTACCATGTCAGGTTTTGCTTATGTACTTGGGTATCACGTGAGGAAACTCAGATAATTTTTCGCAGGGTCAGTCGTACAAAGAACTATGGCGTAATTGGTTACCAGGTTTGAGGTGGAGAAGTTCACGGAACTGAAAACCTTGGGTTATGGCAGACAAGGGTGAAAGATTTGTTGGCACAATGGGGATACTTGAAGGCGTTGCAGGAAGTCATGTCAGCTAAGATGGAATTGTCAGGTGATGGATGGAAATTTTGTGGAAGGCGATTTGGGAGCCTTGAGCGTGTCATACAGTCGAACGACTTTGGCTGGGTCGGACTGGGCAGTCTGACGGGATCGACGCAAGTCAATTGGTACAGAAGACGGTGGTGGGATTGGCGACGACGACACGGGGCGTGATGCTGATGGTGACCGATTTCTGGGCGTGGAAACACGTGGCGCAAACCTCGAGGGCTTGTGTGGCTTCGACAAGACTATGACGCGGGGTTGATTCAAGACGGTGCACATGAGAGCTTGGAGTCGACGGGGCGCAGGGGTGGACTGATCATCTACCATGGAGTCATGTTGAAGGTGGAGCTGGATTGAGGGGCTACGGTGTAAGGATCCAGAGAATCGAAGCCTATTCAGTGGATGGGAAAAGCGAGTGGCACGTAGTTCGGACTGGAGCCCAATGGTCTGATGGAAGCGTGAAACTCGTCATCGGTCGGTGATGATCGGTGGTACTCTGCAATGGGGGTTGAGTGATGTGGGTTCACGACCCTTGAGACTCGACCGGGACAGCGGAGGCTCGACGCGGTAATAGCGGCGAGGCGTGCGGTATGCATGGGGACATGGAGACGGACAAGGGCTCTGGTGGTCATACATGTGGTGAGACAACTGCGAATTTGACTCGGGATGATTACAAGCAACGGTGAAATTCCTTCAAGTTTCAGACAGACGGTCAAGAAAGGAGCGATGATGTTGAGTTCAGGTAACTCTTGTGTGACACCCAATATGTGAGTTGTTCACTTTCACGCAGGTCGGTGATCAGTGTGTGATGGCGTTGGACGGATACCCTGGAAGTTGGAAGCACAAACTAGAGTAACAAAGAACTTAATTTTGCTCAAGTGTTGACTTGGTCAAGAAAAGAAGGGACTACAAGTTGCAGGTGGAGTCACATGGAGTCTTTGGAGTAGCAGCGGTGCTCATGGGATAAGCTCAAGTCCAATGTACATGGAAGTTTGACACATGGACGAACTCAAGGTGGTGGAGAATATTCACCAAGGTGGAATTTGTTAGAGTTGTGTCGAATATAGTGTACAAAATAGGTTACAGTTGGACTTATAGTTGTACC
>NW_025251121.1:0-2125 GCF_018294505.1 Triticum aestivum | reverse complement strand
GGCTGTGGCCGGCGGCCTCCGGGGGCTAGCATGCCGCCAAATCTTGCGTAGGCGGCCTCTCACAAGTCTGGAAGTGTTGTGGCAGTTGCAAACGCCCGGCACGCGTGTCCGGGGTGTGCCCCCCTCACGGACGGCGCCGCCGCCGTCACCTGGAGGAGGGAAACGGACGCGTCGGCTCTACACGGAGGGGATCTTGCTGTGGGTCTGGCCCGGATGTTGCTCCAAAGTTTTCCTATGGGCTGACCTAACACAACCGGGTGGGGAGGTCCACTGGTCAAAGCCTGTCCGTGCAAAGTCAAAGGGCTAGATCCCGTGGTCAAACGCTACAGGGTTAGGCGGGACGGGGGCACTGGGGGTAGCAATGCCACCGGAGCGTCGCACCGGGCCCTCATACGTGCGGGGTGGTGTGGTCGCATATCCGAAGAGGCGGGACGCGTCTCCGGGGCGTGGCCCCCCCTCACGGACGGCGATGACACGGTAGTAGACGTTCTGCGGTAACGATGCGGCGTCAATATTACTAAATACTCGGAGCGCGATAAAATCATGAGTTTTTTTGCATGACGTGGGCACATGTGCTATAGGAACGATGGTATTTTTTCATAATTTTTGGTGATGGAGAAGTATCCGAAAAATTCCCTCTACGCGGATTGCCCTTCGCGCGTCTATGGCTGTGGCCGGCGGCCTCTCGGGGCTAGCATGCCGCCAAATCTTGCGTAGGCAGCCTCTCACAAGTATGTAAGTGATGTGGCAGTTGCAAACGCCCGACACGCGTGTCCGGGGTGTGCCCCCCTCACGAACGGCGCCGCCGCCGGCACCTGGAGGGGGTAAACGGACCCGTCGGGTCTACACGGAGGGGATCTTGCTGTGGGTCTGGCCCGGATGTTGCTCCAAAGTGTTCCTATGGGCTGACCTAACACAACCGGGTGGGGAGGTCCACTGGTCAAAGCCCGTCCGTGCAAAGTCAAAGGGGTAGATCCCGTGGTTAAATGCTACAGGGTTAGGCGGGACGGGGGCACTGGGGGTAGCAATGCCACCGGAGCATCACACCGGGCCCTCATACGTCCGGGGTGGTGTGGTCGCATGTCCGAAGAGGCGGGACGTGTCTCCGGGGCGTGGCCCCCCCTCGCGGACGGCGATGACACGGTAGTAGACGTTCTGCGGTAACGATGCGGCGTCAATATTACTAAATACTCGGAGCGCGATAAAATCATGAGTTTTTTTGCCCGGCGTGGGCACATGTGCTATAGGAACGATGGTATTTTTTTCGTAATTTTGGTGATGGAGAAGTATCCGAAAAATTCCCTCTACGCGGATTGCCCTTCGCGCATCTACTGCTGTAGCCGGCGGCCTCCGGGGGCTAGCATGCCGCCAAATCTTGCGTAGGCGGCCTCTCACAAGTCTGTAAGTGTTGTGGCGGTTGCAAACGCCCGGCTCGCGTGGCCGGGGTGTGCCCCCCTAACGGACGGCGCCGCCGCCGGCACCTGGAGGGGGTAAACAGACGCGTCGGGTCTACACGGAGGGGATCTTGCTGTGGGTCTGGCCCGGATGTTGCTCCAAAGTGTTCCTATGGGCTGACCTAACACAACCGGGTGGGGAGGTGCACTGGTCAAAGCCCATCCGTGCAAAGTCAAAGGGCTAGATCCCATGGTCAAACGCTACAGGGTTAGGCGGGACGGGGGCACTTGGGAGGTAGCAATGCCACCGGAGCGTCGCACCGGGCCCTCATACATGCGGGGTGGTGTGGTGGCATGTCCGAAGAGGCGGGACGCGTCTCCGGGGCGTGGCCCACCTCACGGACGACGATGACACGGTAGTAGACGTTCTGCGGTAATGATGCGGCTTCAATATTACTAAATACTCGATGCGCGATAAAATCATGAGTTTTTTTGCACGACGTGGGTACATGTGCTATAGGAACGATGGTATTTTTCATAATTTTTGGTGATGGAGAAGTATGCGAAAAATTCCCTCTACGCGGATTGCCCTTCGCGCGTCTACGGCTGTGGCCGGCGGCCTCCGAGGGCTAGCATGCCGCCAAATCTTGCGTAGGGGGCCTCTCACAAGTCTGTAAGTGTTGTGGCGGTTGCAAACGCCCGGCACGTGTGTCCGGGGTGTGCCCCCCCCC
>NW_025251120.1:0-2125 GCF_018294505.1 Triticum aestivum | reverse complement strand
AAGAACGTCTGGGTTTGATCAGACCGAGTTCTTCTCCATGGGGTTGTGGTCTTCTTTTTGTCAAGAAGAAGGATGGCACGGACCGACTTTGTGTCGACTACCGTCCATTGAACAAGAAGACAATCAAGAACAAGTATCCACTTCCCAACATCAATGAGCTATTCGAGCAACTCAAAGGCGCTAAAGTATTCTCGTAGCTTGACCTTCGTATGGGTTATCATCAGATTCGCATTCGTGAAGAAGATATTCCCAAGACATCATTCAGAACAAGCTTTGGTTCTTATGAATATACTGTCGTGTCTTTCGGCCTTGTTAATGCTCCTCCAGTGTTCTCTCGGATGATGAATTACATCTTCAACCCCTATACCAATGAATTCGTCCTGGTGTATCTCGATGATATCTTGGTCTTCTCCAAGAATAAGCAGGATCATGCCAAACATTTGCGATTGGTGCTCGACAAGCTCAGAGAGTATCAATTCTATGCGAAGTTCTCCAAATGTGAGTTTTGGCTTGATGAAGTTCTTTTCCTTGGTCACATCATCTCTGCCAAGGGCATCGCTGTTAACCCCGAGAAGGTGTCTGCAATTGTGAATTGGGAACCTCCTCAGAATGTCAAGCAGCTCCGCAGTTTTCTTGGTCTTGCAAGCTATTGCCGAAGATTCGTTGAGAATTTCTCCAAGATTGCAAAGACTCTTTCCAACCTCCTTCAGAAGCATGTGAAATATGTCTGGTCTCCTAAGTGTGACGTTGCTTTCAACACTCTCAAAGAGAAACTAGTCACAGCTCCTGTCTTGACTCCTCCTGATGAATCCAAGCCGTTTGAAGTTTTCTGTGATGCTTCTCTCCAAGGTCTCGGTGCTGTGTTAATGCAAGAGAAGAAAGTTGTGGCCTATACCTCTCGTCAGTTGAAGCCCAACGAGAAGAACTACCCCACTCACAATCTTGAGTTGGCGGCAGTTGTCCATGCTTTAATAACGTGCAGACATCTCTTGTTGGGAAGACAAGTGGACATTTTCACCGATCACAAGAGTCTCAAGTATATCTTCACTCAGCCCAACCTCAACCTCAGGCAGACTCGTTGGGTCGAAATGATTCAAGAGTACAATCCGAGTATTGAATATACTCCAGGCAAGGCTAATGTCATTGCAGATGCTTTAAGCAGGAAGGCTTGTTGCAACAGCTTAATTCTCAAGCCTTTCCAACCGGATCTTTGTGAAGCTTTCCGCAAGCTGAATCTCTAAGTTGTTCCTCAAGGCTTTCTTGCCAACCTCATAGTATCTCCTACTTTGGAAGATCAAATTCGTGAGGCACAACTCCTTGATGCCATGGTGAAGAAGGTGAAACGTGGTATCGACAAGGGTGTTTCCAAATACAACTGCTATCGCATTGATGACAGAGACACTTTGTTCTTCGAGGACCGGATTGTGGTTCCTAAAGGTGATCTAAGGAAAGTCATAATGAACGAAGCGCACAATTCTCTCCTCTCCATTCATCCTGGAAGTACGAAGATGTACCATGACCTCAAGCAGTCGTATTGGTGGACGCGAATGAAGCGAGAAATTGCTCAATTCGTGAATGAATGTGATGTCTGTCGAAGAGTGAAAGCAGAACACCAACGACCAGCTGGTCTCCTCCAACCTCTTGCTATCCCAGAATGGAAGTTTGATCATATCGAAATGGACTTCGTGACTGGATTTCCAAAGTCCAAGCGTGGAAATGATGCTATCTTCGTTGTCATCGACAAGCTTTCTAAAGTGGCTCATTTCCTTCCTATCAAAGAATCTATCACAGCAGCTCAGTTGGCAGAGCTATACACCTCCAGAATTGTCTCTTTGCACGGCATTCCACAATTGATTTCTTTTGATCGTGGAAGCATCTTCACCTCTAAGTTCTGGGACTCCTTCCAGAAGGCCATGGGCACAAACATTCGCTTCAGCATAGCTTTCCATCCTCAAACTAGTGGCCAAGTCGAGCGAGTCAATCAAATTCTTGAAGATATGCTCAGGGCTTGTGTCATTTCCTTTGGCATGAAATGGGAAGATTGTCTTCCATATGCTGAATTCTCCTACAACAACAGCTTCCAAGCGAATTCGGGCAAGGCCCCATTCGAGATTCTCTATGGCAG
>NW_025251119.1:0-2125 GCF_018294505.1 Triticum aestivum | reverse complement strand
CCAGCAGAGAAGAACTCGACGGCGATTGCGTCGTCCATCAGCGCGGGGCCGATGTCACCAACGATGGTCGGAGTAGGCGAAGTGGTCGGGGTAGATGACAACGACGCTAGTGACGGGCTAGTCCTGGGCGAAGAAGAACGGGGTGGACGGGCGGCAGCGGCAGCTATGATGGTAGCGGCGGCGGCGGCCAAAGAAGAGCGGCGGCGGCGACTAGGTTAGGAGTGCGGCGGCGGTGCTCGAAGTAGGCGAAGAACCCAACAGCGTGACGAAGACCGGCGCGGAGGGTGGCATTCCCGCACCAAGGAAGACAACGCAGCGCATACCACGGGAGGTCGACACGCGGTGACGGCGGAGTGGACCGCGGGCCGCGGCGCTACGGCCCGAAGGGGCGACGTAGCAGCAGCGGGCAGGTCGGGACGACAACGGGAAGATCTCGGGGCGGCGGCGGGAACCGCGGGCCGCCGCGCTACGGCCCGAAGGGGTGGTGTAGCGGCAGAACATGGGTCGGTGCAACCGCGGGAATGACCTCGGGGGCGGCTGCTGGGACCACGTATCGCAGCACTACGGCCCATAGGGGCGACGCAGCGGCGACGAACGAGTCGATGCAGCCTTGAGGAGAACCATGGAGCAGCGGCGCTGCGGCCCGATGGGGCGACGCAGTGGCAGCCCGTTGCTCGATCGGCGGAGGGGCGCGCTGAACTTGGGGACAATCTTCACGGGACCTGCGGAGGCACGCGCAACCGACGGGCCAGGTTGGTCGCGTGGCTTAGATGGGGCAGATCGCGACAGCGAGGGGGTGATCAAGCCGATCACTCGCGAAGTCGGGGACGCCGCTAGGTGGAGGTGTGGTGGCAACAAAGTCCGAGATGAAGCTGGAGATGACGGATGGCATGGGACGTCATGCGGATGAGCGTGTCAGCACCGGCACCCGGGCTGCCAAAGTAGCGCCGGCGCCCGGGCAGCGAGACCTGAGCGACCAACGGAGCAGCGACACCCGAGTTAGGCATCTGACGAGCCTGACGCAGCCGTCCCGATGCAGCCGAGGACGAGGCCGGCGAGGTAGACCGCCGAGCTGCCATGCAGACACGGCGAAGGCGGGTGACGTGGATCGATGGGCGGGCCAGAGCGCGAACGGCAGCTATGATTGGCCGTCACATGGCGCCAGGCCATCGGGTCGGGGTGATGCAGGTGTCCTGGTCAGAGCAGGGTGGTGACGGCCAGCGCAGGGCAACGGGCATGCCGGCACGCGGACGACGGCCTTGAGGGGCCGCCTATCGCGTGAGGCCGCAGGGGTCGATGAAGTAGCCAGCCGGTCGTACCGATGTCGGAGTAGAGGTGCGGGGTGTCGACAGCGGCGGCGGACAACGCAAACCGATCAAGCATAGTGTAGGACCTTGAGAAGAGGTGTCTAGAGGGGGGGGGGTGATTAGACACTAAGTACCAAAGTTGCAGTTTTTAACCCTTTTTAAGTTTAAGTGCAGTTTAGGCACAAGTTTAACATTCACAACACATAGCAAACAAGCATGCAAAGAGTATATGAGCAGCGGAAAATAAAGCATGCAACTTGCAAGAATGTAAAGGGAAGGGTTTTGGAGGATTCAAACGCAATTGGAGACACGGATGTTTTTGGCGTGGTTCCGATAGGTGGTGCTATCGTACATCCACGTTGATGGAGACTTCAACCCACGAAGGGTAACGGTTGCGCGAGTCCACGGAGGGCTCCACCCAAGAAGGGTCCACGAAGAAGCAACCTTGTCTATCCCACCATGGCCGTCGCCCACGAAGGACTTGCCTCACTAGCGGTAGATCTTCACGAAGTAGGCGATCTCCTTGCCCTTACAAACTCCTTGGTTTAACTCCACAATTTTGTCAGAGCCTCCCAAGTGACACCTAGCCAATCTAGGAGACACCACTCTCCAAGAAATAACAAATGGTGCATTGATGATGAACTCCTTGCTCTTGTGCTTCAAATGATAGTCTCCCCAACACTCAACTCTCTCTCATAGGATTTGGATCTGGTGGAAAGAAGATTTGAGTGGAAAGCAACTTGGGGAAGGCTAGAGATCAAGATTCATATGGTAGGAATGGAATATCTTGGCCTCAACACATGAGTAGGTAGTTCTCT
>NW_025251118.1:0-2125 GCF_018294505.1 Triticum aestivum | reverse complement strand
ACGGGCTTTGACCAGTGGACCTCCCCACCCGGTTCTGTTAGGTCAGCCCATAGGAACACTTTGGAGCAACATCCGGGGCAGACCCACAGCAAGATCCCCTCCGTGTAGACCCCACGCGTCCGTTTCCCCCCTCTAGGTGCTGGCGGCAGCGCCGTCCGTGAGGGGGGCACACCCCGGACACGCGTGCCGGGCGTTTGCAACCGCGACAACACTTCCACACTTGTGAGAGGCCACCAGCGCAAGATTTGGCGGCATGCTAGCCCCCGGAGGCCGCCGGCCACAGCCGTAGACGCGCGAAGGGCAATCCGCGTGGAGGGAATTTTTCGGATACTTCTCCATCACCAAAAATTATGAAAAAATACCATCGTTCCTAAAGCACATGTGCCCACGTCGTGCAAAAAAAATCATGATTTTATCGCGCTCCGAGTATTTAGTAATATTGACGCCGCATCGTTACCACAAAACGTCTACTACCGTGTCATCGCCGTCCGTGAGGGGGGCCACGCCCTGGAGACGCGTCCTGCCTCTTCGGACATGCCACCACACCACCCCGCATGTATGAGGGCCCGGTGCGACACTCCGATGGCATTGCTACCCCCCCCCCCAGTGCCCCCGTCCCGCCTAACCCTGTAGCGTTTGACCACGGGATCTACCCCTTTGACTTTGCATGGACGGGCTTTGACTAGTAGACCTCCCCACCCGGTTGTGTTAGGTCAGCCCATAGGAACACATTGGAGCAACATCCGGGGAAGTCCCACAGCAAGATTCCCTCCGTGTAGACCCCACGCGTCTGTTTCCCCCCTCCAGGTGCCGGCGGCAGCGCCATTCGTGAGGGGGGCACACCCCGGACACACGTGCCGGGCGTTTGCAACCGCGACAACACTTCCAGACTTGTGAGAGGCCGCCGGCGCAAGATTTGGCGGCATGCTAGCCCCCGGAGGCCGCCGGCCACAGCCGTAGACGCGCAAAGGGCAATCCGCGTAGAGGGAATTTTTCGGATACTTCTCCATCACCAAAAATTATGAAAAAATACCATCGTTCCTATAGCACATGTGCCCACGTCGTGCAAAAAAAATCATGATTTTATCGCGCTCCGAGTATTTAGTAATATTGACGCCGCATCGTTACCACAGAACGTCTACTACCGTGTCATCGCCGTCCGTGAGGGGGGCCACACCCCGGAGACGCGCCCCGCCTCTTCGGACATGCCACCACACCACCCCGCATGTATGAGGGCCCGGTGCGATGCTCCGGTGGCATTGCTACCCCCTCCCAGTGCCCCCGTCCCGCCTAACCCTGTAGCGTTAGACCACAGGATCTACCCCTTTGACTTTGCACGGACGGGCTTTGACCAGTGGACCTCCCCACCCGGTTGTGTTAGGTCAGCCCATAGGAACACTTTGGAGCAACATCCGGGGCAGACCCACAGCAAGATCCCCTCCGTGTAGACCCCACGCGTCCGTTTCCCCCCTCCAGGTGCCGGCGGCAGCGCCGTCCGTGAGGGGGGCACGCCCCGGACATGCGTGCCGGGCGTTTGTAACCGCGACAACACTTCCAGACTTGTGAGAGGCCGCCGACGTAAGATTTGGCGGCATGCTAGCCCCCGGAGGCCGCCGGCCACAGCCGTAGACGCGCGAAGGGCAATCCGCGTAGAGGGAATTTTTCGGATACTTCTCCATCACCAAAAATTATGAAAAAATACCATCGTTCCTATAGCACATGTGCCCACGTCGTGCAAAAAAAAATCAAGATTTTATCGCGCTCCGAGTATTTAGTAATATTGACGCCGCATCGTTACCGCAGAACGTCTACTACCGTGTCATCGCCGTCCGTGAGGGGGGCCACGCCCTGGAGACGCGTCCCGCCTCTTCGGACATGCCACCACACCACCCCGCATGTATGACGGCCCGGTGCGACGCTCTGGTGGCATTGCTACCCCCAGTGCCCCCGTCCCGCCTAACCCTGTAGCGTTTGACCACGGGATCTACCCCTTTGACTTTGCACGGACGGGCTTTGACCAATGGACCTCCCCACCCGGTTGTGTTAGGTCAGCCCATAGGAACACTTTGGAGCAACATTCGGGGAAGTCCCACAGCAAGATCCCCTCCGTGTAGACCCCACGCGT
>NW_025251117.1:0-2125 GCF_018294505.1 Triticum aestivum | reverse complement strand
AAGCATCACCAAACAATGTGCAACAATATGATGCATGCATGAAACATGGCAATATGAGTGTGTTGGGCTAATGCAACTAAAACCAGAGGGGTTTGAACAAATTTGAATCAAGGATTCAAATTTCAAACTCAAACATGGCCTCTTTAAGTGCTTTTCCTTATTCTGCTTAAAACATCAATTTAACTTGTTTGATCATGCATGAAAATAGTACAGATGGATAGATTGGATTTTTCTGATCATTTTTCATATATAATTTGTCCAATTTGGAGTTACAGAATAAAAGTTATGAATTTTTGAAGTTTAATTAATATTCTGGAATTTCCTGATTTAATTTAAATCCAGAAAATCAATTACTGCGTCAGCCTGACGTCAGTGTGACGTCAGCAGGTCAACGGAACAGGTCTGGGTCAAACCTGACAGTGGGTCCCGCATGTCAGGCTGATTAATTTAATTAAAAGTTAATTAAAACTAATCCTGTTTAATTAACAGGGCTGGGCCCCACCTGTCATTGACTCAGGGGAGTCAACCAGGGCCCACCTGTGGTCAAAGTCAAAGTCGGCTGCCGGCGTTTAGCCGCCGGCGAGCCCGACGCGGCGGCGGGAGTGGTTTTGGCCATTTCGGCCACCAGAGGGGCCGCGGAGACCACCGGAGTGGAGCTGAGGACGACCCGCAGCTCTTGGCGGAGTCCGTTTGGGTCGGGGTGGCCGGAGTCGACGGCGGCGAGCTCGGCTGCGGCCGCCGGGCTTCGGTCGTGCACGGGAATGGGGTTGGAGCTCGAAGTCGAGCAAAGCGAGGCGCTAGGAATGCTCTACGGGGTCTTGCGAACTTGTTGGACTCGCCGGGGTGACCAAATGGTCACCGGAGCTGCGTCGACGGCGAGCTCGGAGACGGCGGAGGTTCGGCCGTGGTGGGGAGGAGGCTATGGTGAGGGAACGAGGGGGGAGAAGAGGGGGAAACGGTGGCGTAGCTCACCGCGGTTGCAGTGGGCGTCGAAGCGGGCTCGGGGACGTGCCGGAGACGACGAATTCGACGGCAACGATGATCGGAGCCGAAGAGGGGAACGGCGACGTGGCGGCGATGCAGGGCTTCCGGGGACCCGTGGAGCGGTGGGGAGGAAGAGGGAGTTGTGGCGGAGCTTCTGAGCTACTCGGGGGAGCGAGGGGTGGCCGGAGATGGCTGCTGTGGCGAACGGCGGCGACGGTGGTGTTCGGCCGTGAGAGAGAGAGAGCGAGGGAGAGGAAGGAAAGAGCCGGGGAGAGTGAGAGAGAGCAGGGGGGATCGGGACGGGCTGCGGGCGTCGTCCACGCGGCCAGGAGGTCGTCGGCAAGCAGGAGGTGGCCGCGCGGCCGTGCGCGCGCGAGCACGCAGCAGCTTCGGGGCGAGGGGAGGAAGACGACGGAGGGCTACAGTGCTGGGCTGGGTCGGTTGCTGGCTGGGCCGGCCAGCTGGCTGGGCCGCACAGGGAGGAGCCCAGGTAAGTTTTTCCCTTTTTCTTCTGTTTTCTGTTTTATTTAATATATCTGCAACTTTGTTGAATTAAATAAAATACCTAGGCAACTTCAAAAATCACCAAACTATTCCTGGCCCATAGTTGGATTATTTCCAACATGAAACATTTTAGTTTGGAGATATTTGAGCATTTAAATATTTTATATTATTTTAAATGCCCAAATTCAAATATTTATGATTTAATTCAAAAACCCTAGGATGGCCTAGGAAAATGTGCACCATTTTTGGCAGAGGTTCTGAACCAAGAGAAAAATGATGGGCATTTTAGAAGGGCATTTCAGGTTCATTGAAAAATTATTTTAGTAGCCCTAGTTGGTTTCAGAGGGGACTGGGGGTTCTGTCATCCCCATTTCAAGTTTCTGATGAATGAGTAAACATGATGCAACACTCTAATGCATGACTAGCTAGGGTGTGACAACCGCGACGACGTCCGCCTCGACTCGCGTTACGCTAAGACAGGATGGGAATGGTGTCACGTGCTCGTCTCGGCATCCGTCGTCGCTACCGCGACGATGTCCCCCTCGACTCGCGTTACGCTAAGACAGGGTGGGAATGGTGTCACGTGCTCGTCTCGGCGTCCGTCGTCGCTACCGCGACGACGTCCGCCTCGACTCGC
>NW_025251116.1:0-2126 GCF_018294505.1 Triticum aestivum | reverse complement strand
TTGCATCATGTTTACTCTTTCATCAGAAACTTGAAATGGGGATGACAGAACCCCCAGTTCCCTCTGAAACCAACTAGGGTTTACTAAAATAATTTTCAATGAACCTGAAATGCCCTTCTAAAATGCCCATCATTTTTGTCTTGGTTCAGAACCTCTGCCAAAAGTGGTGCACATTTTCCTAGGCCATCCTAGGGTTTTGAATTAAATCATAACTATTTGAATTTGGGCATTTAAAATAATATAAAATATTTAAATGCTCAAATATCTCCAAACTAAAATGTTTCATGTTGGAAATAATCCAACTATGAGCCAGGAGTAGTTTGGTGATTTTTGGAGTTGCCTAGGTATTTTATTTAACTCAACAAAGTTGCAGATATATTAAATAAAAACAGAAAACAGAAAAGAAAGGGGAAGACTTACCTGTGCGGCCCAGCCAGCCGGCCGGCCCAGCCAGCAACTGACCCAGCCCAGCACTGTAGCTCCCCGTCGTCTTCCTCCCCACGCCCCGAAGCTGCTGCGTGCTCGCGCGCGCGCGGCCGCGCGGCCACCTCCTGCTTGTCGACGCCCTCCTGGCCGCGTGGACGACGCCCGCAGCCCGTCCCGATCCCCCCTGCTCTCTCTCACTCTCCCCGGCTCTCTCCTTCCTCTCCCTCGCTCTCTCGCTCACACGGCCGAACACCACCGTCGCCACCGTTCGCCGTAGCAGTCGTCTCCGACCACCCCTCGCTTCCCCGACAAGCTCAGAAGCTCCGCCACAACTCCCTCTTCCTCCCCACCGCTCCACGGGTCTCCGGAAGCCCTGCATCGCCGCCACGTCGCCGTTCCCCTCTTCGGACTCCGACCACCGTCGCCATCAAATTCGTCGTCTCCGGCGCGTCCCCGAGCCCGCTTCGACGCCCACTGCAACCGCGGTGAGCCCCCGGAGCGTTTCCCCCTTTTCCCTGGTCTCTCCCGACCTCTAGGCCCTAGCTCCACCTCGACCGAGAGCTCCACGCCGCCGGCGATGTCGCCGTCGTGGCCACGGTCGCCGTAGCGCCCAACCGAGCACATCATCGTGCTCCACACATCACCAGGAGCACGTAGAACGCACCAACGCCTCCCCAAACCCCCTGCAACACTGATCCCGACCGCACCCGAACTCCGGCCGCCGCAGCCGAGCTCGCCGCCGTCAACTCCGGCCACCCCGAGCCCAACCACCACCACCAATAGACGCGGCTCAACCTCAGCAACACGTAGGTGCCTTCCGCCGTCCATTTGGTCGCCGGAATGGCAAAAAGCACTCTCGCCGCCGTCTCGGATCTCGCCGGCGTCATGTCGCCGGTGGGGTTTGACTTGACCGACCTGGGGTTTGACCCCCCAGGGTCACTGACGCGTGGGCCCTGTCGGCCAGATGGTTAGGTTAGCGCTAACTACTGTTAGTCAACCCCCCCTGACACTGACAGTGGGCCCCAGCGCCACTAATTAGTAATTAGAATTAATTTAAATCTGTTTAACCCCCCCCCCTGTCACTGACGTGTGGCCCCACACGTCAGGTTTGACTTCAGCCAGCCCTTTTGACCTGCTGACGTCACTGTGATGTCAGGCTGACGCAGTAATTGAATTTCTGGATTTAAATTAAATCAGGAAATTCCAGAATATTATTTAAACTTCAAAAATTCATAACTTTTATTCTGTAACTCCAAATTGGACAAATTATATATGAAAAATGATCAGAAAAATCCAATCTATCCATCTGTACTATTTTCATGCATGATCAAACAAGTTAAATTGATGTTTTAATCAGAACAAGAAAAGGCACTTTAAAAGGCCATATTTGAATTTGGAATTTGAATCTTTGATTCAAATTTGTTCAAACACTTCTGGCCTTAGTTGCATTAGCCCAACACACTCATATTGCCATGTTTCATGCATGCATCATATTGTTGCACATTGTTTGGTGATGCTTGTGTATCGATGTCCTTTGCGACAGGATCTGTTCCCGAGGAGTACCGTGATTACCCTAACGAAGAACCGTATCCGTGCATCGAACCATCAGGCAAGCAACCAACCATTTGATCATATCGATACAATCCCATGTTCTCGCTCCTGCTCTCTTTTACTGCATTAAGACAACGCGATTCAAACTG
>NW_025251115.1:0-2126 GCF_018294505.1 Triticum aestivum | reverse complement strand
GTGATGTTCTCATTGGGTGAGTCGAAGAGAGACACCCGTGGAGTCTTCGCAATGGCAACGGAGGCCATGGCAACCGACTCACCATCTTCATCATCGTCATCATCCTCATTGTACTCTTCTTGTACCACCAACGCCTTGGGAGGAGTCTTCTTGGTGAAGTTGCTCTTGTTGGGGAACGACTTGGCCTTGTCTTTTCTAATGAGCTTGCCACCATTGTCTTCCCTCTTCTCGTAAGGGCACTCCGCAACAAAGTGGCTCACATTGCCACAATTGAAGCAAGTCCTCATCCGTTGCTTGCCCTTTGCGCCACTTGAATTGCTCTTGTTGAAGTTTGGCCTTGTGTTCTTCTTGCTCCAAAATTGCCTTGAAGCAAGAGCCATGTGTTCATGATAGGCATACTTCGTATCTTCGAGGTTGCCCTCCTCTTCTTCCTCTTCATCCTCTTCCTCCATACTAACCTTGGCCTTTAAAGCAAGGTTGGGCTTCTTTACTCTTTGAGAACGAAGAACTGCATTGTCGGCGGTCTTGTCCAAGATGCTCATAGCAACAAATTCATCCAACACTTCACTTGATGATAAGGTGTGGAAGTCCGGCCTTTGACGAATTACGGAGGACATGGCTTTGTGGTAGGGCATCATTGCCTTGAGGAATTTGCGCTTGATCCAATTGTCATCCGTGTCCTTACTTCCATGATCTCGGAGAGAGACCGCGAGTTTGGTTACTCTCCGAAAAAGCTCACGAGGTTCTTCATCTTATTTCATTGCAAACTCGTCGGCTTCATCTTGCACCACTTCATAGTTGGAGCGTTGAATGCTTGCGCTTCCCCGATAGAGGGAAACAACTTGGAGCCAAGCATCTTTGGCCACGGTGTAAGGCCGGAGATGAGGAAGATCTTCGAGTGGGATTGCTTCTTGGATGATGAAGAGAGCATTCTCATTGAATTGATGATCCACAACTTCTCTAGGAGTGAAGTTACTTCGGTCATGCGGATAAAAACCCTCTTCAATGATTCTCCAAAGGTTAGTGTTCACATGATTTAAATGACGCTTAAAACGATAGACCCAAGAATCAAAATCTACATTCTTCTCAATCTTAGGGGCCGGGCCGGCATGATTCAAATGAGTGGAAGGGAGTGGTCCACCATAGACAGGTGGAGGTTCCACATGGGCAAAGATGCCGGTCCCATTTTTATCACTAGAACAAGGAGCTTTCTCGCTAGAAGCTTCCCCTTTGTCGGAGGTAGCATCCGTCACCTTGTTAGCGGGATCACCCACTTTCAACGGTGCAGTGGTAAGTTTAAGCCCTTCTAAGAATTTATTCAACATGCTTTCGACCTTGGTCGTCATGGAGGTTTTCAATGTGTCCAACGCCACATTGAATTCCTCACGAGAGACCGCGGTTCCCCCATCTCCCGTAGACGAGACTGGATTCTCACCGGAGTGCTCCTCCACACCGTCTACGACGTCAACCATACTCTTTTGACGGTAAAGTCCTTAATAAAGAGACGAGGCTCTGATACCAATTGAAAGGATCGATATAGTTGACTAGAGGGGGGTGAATAGGCAACTAACAATTTTTAGCTTTTCTTTACCAAATTAAACTTTGCATCAAAATAGGTTGTCTAGATATGCAACTAAGTGAACAACCTATATGATGCAATGACAACAAGCACGCAATCAAGTAAGAGATATAACCCGAGTAAACTTGCGAAAGTAAAGGAACGAGATAACCAAGAGTGGAGCCGGTGAAGACGAGGATGTGTTACCGAAGTTCCTTCCTTTTGAAGGGAAGTACGTCTCCGTTGGAGCGGTGTGGAGGCACAATGCTCCCCAAGAAGCCACTAGGGCCACCGTATTCTCCTCACGCCCTCACACAATGCGAGATGCCGTGATTCCACTATTGGTGCCCTTGAAGGCGGCGACCGGACCTTTACAAACAAGGTTGGGGCAATCTCCACAACTTAATTGGAGGCTCCCAACGACACCACAAAGCTTCACCACAATGGACTATGGCTCCGCGGTGACCTCAACCGTCTAGGGTGCTCAAACACCCAAGAGTAACAAGATCCGCTAGGGATAAGTGGGGGGAATCAAATTTCTCTTGGTGGAAGTGTAGATCGTGGCCTT
>NW_025251114.1:0-2126 GCF_018294505.1 Triticum aestivum | reverse complement strand
GGTGCTGCTCCGGCTTGATGATGGCCTCGGTGCTGGTTCGGTGCGGTGATGCCTTGGAGGAAGAATGAGGATGGCGGCGGTGCTGCTCCGGTTGGACCAGATCGATGCAGAGCTGGCGGTGTTGCTGCTCCGGCGCGGTGAGCCTGCTGCTCGAGGGATGGAGGCGGAGGTGGTGCTTGGCCGTAGATCTAGCAAGGATGGAGGCGGCCTGCAGGGGGGATCCGGCAGCCTGCGACGGCGTCGGACAGTGGGCGGCGGCGGCGGCTTGCCGATGGGACTGGGAGGGGCGAGAGGAGTGGGGCGGCTAGGTTTGTGCGTTGGCTGCGCCGCCTGTGCGAGGAGGAGTGGAGGACGGGGTTGGCAGCACTGGCTTCTCTGCCTCGTAAAACCTAGGTGCTGACTTACTGGACTGGGCCGGGGACTGTGGGCTGGACTGCGGGAGACTAGCCTACTACTACTATTTAGATATAAATGGCCCACATGTCAGCTAATCGGGCGACCCATCGGGTGACCCATGGGCAGGACCTCGTACCCATGCCCTACCCGTGACTAATCGGGTTACCCATCGGGCTTACCCATGGGTGAATATGCCGACCCATACCCTACCCATTCGGGTCGGGTGCCCATGGGCGCGGCCACCCATGGGTCGAATTGCCGGGTTGACCCCAGAGTGGATGAATGCAAGCATGTACTTAACATATTGGGAATCATATCATGTATAATTTTCTTCGACCGCCATACCATTCTTTGCTATAGTATATTCATATATAGAAGCTGTTTTTAATTGACTGTATTAGGGCTATTTCCGTCCTGGCTGTATTGGCTGATACAGAAAAATTCTTCTTGCAACATTCAGTGTTGTCTCATATGCACCAATGGAGTTCTTTACTATCCGATTGATGATATTTCCTCAGATTTATTCTGATCCTATTTCCAAAAGATAGATGATACACCCATATGTGCAGAAGCGTTTTGTATCAGGGTGCAACGTGGAGGCAAAAGAAACTTTGTGCATGAAAAAACCATGTCCATGCTTGAGGCCATCGACTTCCGACCCTAATATCCATGCTTAATTCTATGAAGCATGTAGTACTGTAGTGGAGTAATCTGTTGGAAATATGATCAATTTATCGAATGATTTTATTAATAAAAATATTCGATAAAGCATGACTAATATAGCAGAGATAAAACAAGTCATGTAATTTGACAGAGAGAAGGTAAATAGCATCTGCATATACGAACTAGAACCGAACACATCTAGAACCGACACTAGAGCAAGAAGTTGTGACAGAACCTCTAACAGGAAGAGTATGAGAACATACGGAACCGGAGTAGATGCACCGGTCTTGGGGTCGGTGTCCTCGCCAGCCATGTCGTCGAGGAGGTTGTCAACGCCGGGGAAGAAGTCGTCGTCTGAGTCCGGGGCGTCCGTGATGAAGATTTAGGGAGACCGTGATATGAGAGGAATTAAGGAGAAACAAAAGCTCAAGCTTGGGGATTCCCAAGGCACCCCAAGATAATATTTCAAGAAGTCTCAAGCATCTAAGCTTGGGGATGCCCCGGTTGGCATCCCACCTTTCTTCTTCAACAACTATCGGTTAGTATCGGTTGATCCTAAGTTTTTGCTTCTTCACATGATGTTTGCTATTATTAGATGTCATGTTATTTAGTTTTGCTTGCTGTTTGAATAAAATACCAAGATCTGAAATTATTAAATGTTAGAGAGTCTTCACATAGTTGCATAATTGTTCGACTACTCATTGATCTTCACTTATATCTTTCGGAGTAGTTTGTCATTTGCTCTAGTGCTTCACTTATATCCTTTTAGAGCATGGTGGTAGTTTTATTTTATAGAAATAGATGAACTCTCATGCTTCACTTATATTATTTTGAGAGTCTTAAATAGCATGGTAATGTGCTTAAAAATCCTAATATGCTAGGTATTCAAGAATAATAAAATTCTCTTATGAGTGTGTTGAATACTATGAGAAGTTTGATACTTGATAATTGTTTTGAGATATGGAGATGGTGATATTAGAGTCATGCTAGTTGAGTGGTTATGAATTTGAGAAATACTTGTGTTGAAGTTTGTGATTCCCGTAGCATGCACGTATGGTGAACCGTTA
>NW_025251113.1:0-2126 GCF_018294505.1 Triticum aestivum | reverse complement strand
TCTCAGAGAGAATGATGTGGCATACCCGGTTTTCGTGGCCAAGGTGCCAGAGGGCAAGGGCTTTGTGAATAACGTCATCGGGGGTACGATCGTCCTGCAGTTTGATGACATCTTCTCTATGTTTAAACTTCATCCGCTGCACTACACCTTTGTTCGGCTATTTTCGCTAAGTATGGAGATGCAGATCATTAGAGACAAGACCCCGGACATCGTGATAGTCGACCCCTTCTACATGCGTGCCAAGATCTTGGCGGCGCTGGGGACCGGCAAGTCATGAGTTCTTACCTCGAATGCGTCATTCTGGCAAACCCAGATAAGGATAACTTCCTCGTGCCTTACTTTCCAGAGTAAGTCATCCCCTCACCGCCCCGTAACATATGATTTCTTATATTTCGATCGGTTTTTCCTAACATTCCATGTTTTGTGCAGTGACACACGTTGCACACTCATCCTCTTAAGCCCGAAATATTCCATGGCCACGTATTTCGACTCGGACCGTCAGTCGAAGAAAGACTACAGAAATATCAAGAAAGTTCTTGATGATGTTCTCCCTGGCTACGCCAAATCTGGAGGCACCTTCACCAGGCCAGTTTGTAGGTACCACAATACGACGTTCTGCTGCGTCAACCAGCCGCCTGGCGGTTAGAAGGATGCCTACTGCGCCCTCTATCACATGCGGGCGATCGTACGGGACCATAATCACCTTCTGCTACCAAATAATCTCAAAGATTGGGCCGCGAGCTTGTTGGCAATCCAGGACGCGCACATAAAACAAGAATTCTTTCGCATCCAGTCGGAGTTTGCGGAAATCATCCATCAAGATGTCCTTGTACCTCGGGGCAGTTCTACCTTAGATATCAACCGTCCAATAGTGAGATAGACACAATGCTGCAAATGCAGGCTGACAATGACCGCGATTTCATGACCATCACGAGTGACGGCGGCTTCATCCACGCTCCGGTCCCTTGAGTCGAGTCGAAAGTAGTGATGCTATGTGTAGTTCTGAAACATCGATTGGCTCATGTTGTAATTAAACTTTAATGAACTTGTATGTCTCTTTGGTTTGGACAGTCGTTCAACTTATATGTAATCGATGCTATTTATTAGTAGGACTATGAATCGTGCTATTAATGTGTTGATTTTCTCTTCCGATCCGTTTGTTGCATACTTATATATTGCTTATGTATTGTCTGTGAATTGTTACTATCGTTTTGTTTGGCTAGTGCATAGAGATGCCGTCGTATGTCGTGTACAAGGGTAAGGTTCCCGGAGTCTACGACGACTGGGAGGAGTGTCAGAGACAGGTTCACCGTTTCAGCGGTAACAGTTACAAAGGGTACACTACTAGGGCGGAGGCGGAAACTAGATACGCGCGCTATCTAGCGGGAGAGAGGAGGGAGCGGAGGAGGAACCAGATGAAGACCAGTTTCATCGCGACCGCAGCTCTCTTCTATGTGATGGTAGTTTAGATGATCGATATCGACTTTGTAATGTGACGACAAACTCGCTACTCGCGATCTCGAGACTTGTAATGTTCTAACTCTGTTCGGTATTTTAAATTCGGAGACTAATTTGATGAATTGTATTCGGAGACTAATCTCCTATTGTATTCGATAAATCTATTGTTTATATGTTGTGCTCTCTATATTATGTGCAGTAATATGTTTTGTAACCTGTGCAAATATCAGAAAAGAAAAAAATCCCTAATATTCATACTAGTGGCGCACCACTCAGCACACTAATGGCGCACTGAAAAAGGACTCTAATGGCGCATCATCCACTAGTGCGCCATTAGTATGCCAAAGCACATGGGTAAATATGGCCCCCTGGGAGGCATACTAATGGCGCACCGTGGGCTATACTAATGGCGCACTGCATGGTGCGTCATTAGTATACCAGATACTAATGACGCACCACAGGTGCGCCATTAGTAAAAAATACTAATGGCGTGATACTAGTGGCGCACCTATAGTGCGCCATTAGTAGGCAAAACAGGTGCGCCACTAGTAGGCCTTTTCCTAGTAGTGGGTTGAGTTACAACTTCATGCACCATGAATTCATGATATCATGTGCGATCTGCTTGCCTTATCAGAATGTGATCATGAATAAATTTCGAAAGAAAGCTC
>NW_025251112.1:0-2126 GCF_018294505.1 Triticum aestivum | reverse complement strand
AAAAAAAAAAGTTTTAGCCACTTGTATGATCCTAGTATATGATTAAACTATAATGTCTTTTATTTTGAAGAAGATAGAATTGCAATGTTACAACAGCACTTCTGTTGTCAAATTGACCAACACAACATATCATAAAATAAATTTGAACTTCATAAACATATTATAGGAAAACATATTTTTTAAACATAACAGAGCGGAGGTATTCTCCACCCTTTTATCAAAAAAGAGAGTCATCTTATCAGATCCAAGGTTTTGGTTACCGAATGAGGCAATTTTACCGAGGGGGACTGGTAAATATGGTTACCACGGTTACCAAGAAATACCGAGAAATACCGATTATATTTCGAGCGATATTTATAGTTGAATTTTAAATTCAAATAAGTGAATGAACGAATATTCGAACCAGAGACCTCTCAAAATAGGAACTAGGTTGCTACCAACACGCCAGAACCAACTCTCATGGCATTAATTAGATCCTACGTACTATACTGTAAATCAAGTGTTTAAATTCAAAAATTTTAAAAAAATGGTATTTTTTGCTCGGTATGGCGATTTACCGAGGGGCACGGTAATACGCGGTAACCATGGGAAATCTTGAAATTTCGACCGATAACCAAAACCTATTCAGATCACATTTCTTTTGGGAAACGTTATATTTCGATGAAAGGAATATGTTCACCATCATGACATCTCCATCCAAGATAGTAATAATGATATTGCAAGGAATAAGTAAAGTTGGGACGGTAATCACATGTCATTCTTTTATGTCCCCGAGAGAAATGAGGAAATGATAGCAAGAACATCCATGCATGCATGAAAATACTGTACTGGAGCCGAGAGGGATATATTCTTTAAAACAAAAATATAGTCCACACGTCGGAGGAGCGTCACTGCTGTACCAGACGTCGGAGGAGCCCACACGAATTGCAGTGCCCTCGGCGGAGAGCGGCGGCAACTCCAGCGATTTTCAACTCCAGTGAACTCCATGAGAGGAAAATCAAAAGTGGAAGAAGAACTGAATCTGCGTGAAGCACCCCACAAATATCAGTGTCTTCATCTAATAGCTACGAACAAACAAGGTGCTAGTTTCCTAATTCTGTTCATGACTACAGAATATTTGCTTTACCACGAACAGGAAGCCACGAAGCAAATCACGGAGAAACTGACGGAGAAGAATATGTACGACGCCTTACTTCTTCTCCACAAGGACATTCGTCGTCGTGCGTATCTGTCCTATCGTTGGACCGCGGAGGTATGAAGATGATTGTGCGGCCGCAGCCTGCATCATCGCGGCGTGGCAGAGCCCACGACGGCGGCTACGTGGTCGCGTCGACCCGCCCTCCACCGGCGTCCGTGGCTCCGTCAGCAAGGGCCACGGCCCGGATCCTCGGTCCAAGGAGAGTCGTGGCCCCTGGTCGTGCCAGCCCGACGCGCCCCGCACCCGTCCGCCTGCTCTGCGACGCGCCCCACACCATGGCCGTGCGCCGCGCCGCCTCCCGTCTCCTGCACGCTGGCGGTTACGGGAGAAATCCCCATCAGGAACCGCTCTTGAGAGAAAAAGGAAGATAACCTTATCTCTTCGGCTGTTTTTACTCCAACCCTTGTGGTTTCTCATAATCACAGATGAGTTTCTGCAGTTCTTTGTTTAAGAGCATCATTGTTTTGCGATTGAAATTAAATTTTTCTCGCACAACAATATTGATTTGCGATTGAGAATTATTATTTTCTCGCAAAACAATCTCATTGCGATTGAGATTAATTTTCTCTCGCACAATATTAATTCACTCCACTGAATTATCATGCAACTTGATACAAGATCATCTCATTTCATTTGAGGTCTATACAATTCAAGTGTTCACTTGAGTGTCAAGTTTGCAACATCATTACTATTCATCACAATAGTAGTATATATCTATTGAGTACTGAGATGTATTCCAGATCTTAAGTTGATGTAATATTTTTCCACGTTTATCATGTGTCGAGATTTATTACGTCCATTTGCAATTGAGATTTTTAATCTCTTGCAAAGACAAATTCAGTACATCAGTACTGTTCTGCTGAGTACCAGATTTCTATCTGGGAATAATGGCATGTTCTATGTGTTTACCACATATCAAGTTCTCTTG
>NW_025251111.1:0-2126 GCF_018294505.1 Triticum aestivum | reverse complement strand
CGTGGGTGTAGACCACGACCTACCTAAACACTCAAGTCTCTAGTCCAGGTTTATCGCCTATTCGGGTTCCATCCATGAGGAGATCCGGCCGGAGTTTCGCTCACAGCCCCAAACGATGTGAACAGGGTTCCCGAGATACCAAACGGGCATCCGGTACACCGTGCCACGTACCTACCGCATCACAGCCCACCCCTACGGTCAGCGCTGTCCACGGCCTCCAGTAAGCTACAAACACCAGAAACTACTTGCAACTCCTGGACAGAGGACTAGGGTGAATAAGAAGTCGAGCGGGGTCATATTTCAGGGCCCAATGCATGGTAGTAACTGAATCATGGATCACAAACACAGAACTCAGTTCCTAAGGACGGCTTCAATGAGACAACCCACCATGTACTCCTACATGGCCTCTCACCGCTACCTTTACCAAATCGTGTTCACACGCTTAGCTCACACACCGTAGGACATGTTCACACACCTCTGATTCATCCCCGATGATTCAGACCCGACTCAACTCTAAGCAGTAGCAGGCATGACAAACAAGCATGAATGAGTAGGCACAACAGGGCTCAAACAACTCCTACTCATGCTAGTGGGTTTCATCTATTTACTGTGGAATGACAGGTCATGCAGAGGATAAAGGGGTTCAGCTACCGCAGCAAGTAACAGATGAATCGGTGTTGTCCTAATGCAGTAAAAGAGAGCAGGAGCGAGAGAGTAGGATTGTATCGGAATGAACAAGGGGGTTTTGCTTGCCTGGCACTTCTGAAGATAACATTGAGTCTTCATCAGTGTCAACGATCGCATCATCGGTATCACGTCTATCGAGAGGGGACAAATACCGGCAAATACAGAAGGGAACACAATCAATGCAATGCGCAATATGATGCATGCTATGACATGGCAATATGAATGTGTTTTGGGTTAATGCACCTAAAACCAGATTAAATGAAGTTGGTTTGAATCCAAGATTCAAATTCAAACTCCATATGGGGTTATTTAAATGGCATTCACTTCATTTGTCCTAAACAGTAGTGATAAGTTGTTCTAACATGAATGAAAATGGTACAGATGGATTCCTTGAATTTTTCTGATAATTTTTCATATATAATTTATTTAATTTGGAGTTACGGTTAATTTTCTATGATTTATTGAAGTTTTAGGCATTTTCTGAAATTTCAGAATTAAATTAAATCCAGAAAATGAGTTATGACATCAGCACTGCGTCATGCTTGCATCAGCAAGTCAACAGGGCTGCCCCGGGTCAAACCTGACGTGTGGGGTCCACACGTCAGTGACACAGGGACTAATCCCGCGTTGACCCGGGCTGGTTAGCTTTGACTAAGCCCTGGGGCCCACTTGTCAGCGTCAGTGGCTTAACTAAAGTAGTTATTAACTTAACCAAAGTTAGCAGGGGCCGGGCCCACCTGTCATGGACCTACGGGAGGTCAAACCCCTGGTCAGCCGAGGCTAACACGCCGGCGGCTCGTCGCCGGTGAAGCCCGAGACGGCGGAGGGGGTCGGAATTCCTCCTCCGGCGACCAAATGGCCGGCGGAGGGCAGCTACGCGTAGCTGGGAGTCGCCCGCATCCATTTGTGCAAACGGCAGGGGCTGAGGTGGCTCGAGCTCACCGGAACGGGGTCCGCGGCGGCGACCGGAGTTCGGGCCAGCACGGGCACGGGGCTACGCTTAGCGAGCGAGCGAGCTGAGAGGCTGGGCGGGCTCCTGGGAGATCCACGAGCTCGAGGTCGTGCTCGGACGCGAGTTTGGTGACCTGCAACGATGGCGGCGACATCGCCGGCGGAGCCGAGCTCGCGGCTCCGGTGGAATCGAGGCTACAGGGCGCAATCGAAGGGGGAAAGAGGGAGGGGAGGCGTGGGAGCTCACAGCGGTGCCGTAGGGGTGGTTAGCCGGCTCGGGGACGCGACGATGGTGGTGAATTGACGATGAAGATCCTCGGCGGCCGGCGATGGAAACGGCGATGGTGGCGGCGTTGCAGCACGTCCGGGAGGTCCGTAGCTCAACGAGGAGGTGGAGGGGGTTGTGGCGGAGCTCGGAAGCGGGTCGGGGAGGCGAGGGGAGGCCAGTGGCTACGGTGATGCCCGTCGGCGGCGGCGGTGGTTCTCGG